>NC_056729.1:1290205260-1290227760 GCF_019279795.1 Protopterus annectens | reverse complement strand
TTATACTAAGGCTCATGACAGTAGGGACTGCATGCTCAGTGGAAGCTTGTTGGTTCTATGTACTGTTAGCCTGCTCCTATTCAAACAGTGCCATAGCAAGGTGAATGCGAGATGCTAAGCCTTCCAAATTGCTGAGAACACAGCGATGGTAAACTTCCTCACTAAACCCAGGGTTGCACTCCCAGTGGATGTACTTCTGCAACAGTGCTGGCTCCACTGCTCAGAAAACATGGAGGCTGTAATACTTGACAAAAATGTCATAAATCTCCATGCATTCCAGCATCTCATCATTGTCCAGAATGTCAGCAGCCATTTTTGTCTGGACAGTCATGTAATCAGAGTTGTAAAAGCATGCCTCCTCAAAGACATAGTGGTCAAAGTGGCCTTCTCGTACAGCCTCAGAGGTGGTAGAGGACTGTTGCTCCCTGTAAACAATGGCAGGATTATACTTCTGAAAGTGAATGGTAAAGAAGACCTGCCAGTTGTTGATGGCATTCATTCGGCAGCGGTTGAGGAAATCTGTGTTTACCTCTGTCCAGATAGTAGAGATGAAAAACAGGGTATCGACTGGGTGCTTTTTGGAGATAATGTCCATAAGCTTGATTTGAGATGGGACCTCAGCCTTCACACTTATCCAAGGAAGCTTGACATCAGTATACCTTTTCTCAACTTCTGCTATCATTGACTTGACTCCAGCAAAGACATCGGTCTGACTTACCCGCTGGGCATCAACCATATCATATATGAAAAGGAATGTCAAAAGGACATTTTCATGTGTGTCCAGTGTATTCATTACATACATGGCAAGGAAATTTCCAACATAATCCTTATCATGTGCAGTCACTGGCAGGATTACCTGAACTCTTGTTGCTTCTGTTACATAAGGCATAGGTAAAATTTCAACCTGACTGAGAGGGCACAACAAGCTGACCCTTTTCTTGATTATTTGTCTGTGGCCTTTTTGAGTGAAGGCTTCTAGCACCAAGTCCAAAGTATATTCCATTCCCCGGGTGGGATCAAAATGCTGGTACCCATTCAACAACTGCCTCTTTTTAAATCACAGCCGAGGCTGGTACTTTTCATTCATCTGTTCAACAGCCACTTCAACAATGTTGCCCACATCAGCCTTATCGATTCCCAGAAGTTCACATTTTGGTGAACCATCTAAACAGGAATAGATGTGGTCCTCAGTGAAGTAATCCCAGTTTATGACCTCAAAGCATGACTTAGGTTTAAAAGGAGGGTTAACACCTATGGGCCATGGTGTACCAGCTTTCCCATCTGGAGTTAGTAAAATGAGATTTATTATTTGGATCTGCAGCTGCTCTATTTCATTATAGGCTCTTTCCAACTCAATTTCACTGAAGAGCTTGTGGAGGTGATACATTAGTACCAAGTCACGGACTGAATGAACAGCCATGGCATTTATGAACTGCAGGCTGGCTTCTTTGTCGGGGTCTGCATTCTTTCTCAGCTCATGATACCGATACTGCACCTCCTCACACTTTTCAACACAGCTGACACCAAGGTAATCAATAATACATCGGCCCAGCCACTCATCAGGCCAGACACTCAGGATGTCACTGCGACAGGAGTATAGGTGCTGCTGCAATGTGACCAAAAGGCTGTGAGACAGAAGGTAATCATAGCCACCATGACAGTACTTGAATTTTTCATCATCGCCAATAACTTCTTCTGCTCTTCCCATGTAAATATGATACTACATATCATACAGTAAGCATCCCAATGGCCACGTATAAGGCTATTGGCATTGCAAACAAAAAATAAATACAAAAATCAACTTTTATTTTTTTTTAGCCATTCCCGGCTGTTTAAGCGTAGGGCAGCGGCGAGCAAATGGGACCAGGGGAAAATAATAAAATAAACCTAAAATAAACAGTCTAACTAAAATCAGTATTCTACCATGCAAGTCAATGGCAGGCAGAAGACAACCTGGCCAGTGAGTAGTGGTTGCTAAGGGGGAGTCTCAGTGTGAGACATGTAACTATGCATTAGCAGGCAATTCTATGCAAATGAGGGGAAGGATATTGAATCCCAGTTTTCTCCAGCATATGAGTTAGGTCCCAACAGTGTAAGAGTAGGAATAGCTTGGTGCAAGCCTAGGACTTAGGTGACATCATGGGTGTGTGTGTGACAGGCATACTGTAAGCAGATTGGAGCCCTGTGGCTCGGGTTTGCTCCTAGCTTAGCACAGTTAAGCTAGAGGGTGTGTCTAAACCTGCCTATCACTCTTTACAAAGTCTAAACGGGTGTGCGCGCCACGCACTGGGTTTTACAGGAAGAAAAAAGAAGTTAAACCAGGAAATAGCAGCAGTGTGCACATTTGAGCACTCTGCGCGGTGCACACATGTGCGTAAACAGGAAGGCAATGGGAAGGGAAAACAGCAGTAAGAAGGTAATCAAGGAGAACTAGCTTAGCTGGCAGGTGAAACGTATCAGAATCAGCCAATTACACAGGCAGCAGACCAGCCCAGCCCAGAACACTACTATAAACTAAGGAAACTCCTTCCCTTCTGGTTTTTCCCACACTCTACACCACTGGTGTAAGCAAGTGGGGAACTTTTAGCACTGACAACAGCAAAATGATAGGGACTGCAATAGCTATCATACAACTTGTGGAAGAGGCTGAGGGTGGTGAGGATGTGAATGCTGTCGACCAACCCACAGTGAGAAGACGGAGAAGAGTGTACAGACCCAGGGTAACCTACCATGGGCTACATGAGCTGGAGATAGTGGAGCGCTATAGGGTGGACAGAGAACTCCTACAGCAAATTGTTGAGCTGTGCCGGCCATGCCTGACACATAGAACTAACAGAGGGGATCCTATCCCAGTGGATACCAAGGTATGTGTAGGCCTAAGAATACTAGCTACAGGTACCTTCCAAAGGCCAACTGGGGATATGATGGGGATTTCACAGGCATCAGCATCCAGGGTACTCCACCAGTTCCTGGATGTCATGTCAGCACATGTCGGTGAGCACTTATATTTCCCCAACACCCATGAGGTGTTGGCCAGCAATATGCAACTGTTCCACCAAATGGCAGAACACCCTGAGATAGTGGGTGCAATAGACTGCGTGCATATATGCATTAAAGCACCACCCAGTAAGCAGGGAAGGGTCTACATTAACTGCAAGGGCTTCCCATCCATCAATTGCCAGGTCTTGTGTGATACCCAGGACATAGTAATCAATGTGTGTGCTGGCTGCCCTGGAAACTATCATGATTCCCACATCTGGCATCTGACACAGCTATACCAGAGATTTGCCAGTGGGGACATCCCTCACAGTCACCTAATGTGGGATGCTGGATACGTACTGTAGCTATGGCTGATGACACCCATCAGAAATGCACACACACCCGAACAAGAACTCCATAATGAGGCACATGCACAGACCAGAATTATAGTAGAGCATGTGTCTGGGATGCTCAAGTCATAGTTCTGGTACCTGGATACATCTGGTGGAGCCTTGCAGTTCTCACCAGCTATATGTACCCAAATTGTTCTTGTATGTGCCATGTTACACAAATGATCCTGCGGAAACAGCTGCAGCAGGAACAGCACAGGGCAGGGCCACATAGATCCCCACCATTGCCAAGGCCTGCACAGGCCCAGAGTGACTCGGAGGAGGAACAACCTGAGCCTGCCCCAGTAGGCAGAAGGAGGTGTGCCCAGTATGCCCTGGCCTTGGCAAAGAGGCAAAGCATAGCACATACACTGACACAGGAGGGAACAATGGAATAACACCTCTGTCCGACTCTCACATACAGTAAAAGGGATGCCAAACATTACACTACTTGTGCCTAACCATGTGTAGGGAGTGTACTATGTGCATCTTACATAGGCAGCCCTGCAGCACCACCCTCAATACTGGGACACCCACAAGGTACGTAACTCACACATGCCATTCGGGTGGGGTCACATACCCAACAACAGTCACAGCCAGCAGGACAGGTGTAGACAAACACAAACAAAGGCTGTGCTATGGCCTCTGAATGAGGCCTATTGGTAACCTCCCTCCCAGGCCTATACAGACAGACTACATCAGATCAGGCGGTAGGATGCCAGTTCTGAAGGGTAGGAAGTCAGTAACTAATATGTAGGTAATTAAAAGTTACGAACTGTAGTACAATGGTATGCCTCTAGTCAGCACGATAGGTAAGACTACAGACTGAAATGGAGTACCCGACATACCAGCACAGTCCTAGAAAATGTGTATAAGTGTCAGGTGTGCCCCCCAGCCAACGTAGAATTATAGTAACAGTCAGGTGTGCCCCTCCAATCTTGTGTAGAAATGTAGAAATAGTCAGGTGTGCCCCCCATCCTATGTAGAAATATAGTAACAGTCAGGTGTGCCTCCCCCATAATCCTGTATAGAAATGTAGAAATAGTCAGGTCTGCCCCCCATCCTACATAGAAATATAGTAACAGTCGTGTGTGCCCCCCAATCCTGTGTAGAAATGAAGAAATAGTCAGGTGTACCCGTCATCCTACTTAGAAATATAGTAACAGTCAGGTGTGCCCCCCCACAAGCCAATGTAGAAATAGTCAGCTGTGCCCCCCTATCCTATGCAGAAATGTAGTAACAGTCCATGACAAATGATCGATGGATACCCTGCAGAGACAGCATGCTACCTGTAGGTGTACAACACAAAGGTCAGCACTGCAGTACAAACTACCTAGACTAAATCCACGCATTCAATACAGACGGCCATACTGGGCATGCCCACACACTTAAACACATGAAGGTCATGTCTGCAAACACCAGTGGACCAGACATATCTGGCAGCCACAGATGTTAGTGTAGACACTCCTCAATATGCACCACACATGCTTTGCACACACAGTGGATAGGAATACAGGCATATATGTAAGGACAGCACACTATAATAAGCCAAAGGTAGACATACATAGATGTGTGGATGAGGGTGACTGTGACAAGGAGCCATCCAGGGCTCTCCCACCCAGCACACAGCCAAAGGGCTACAACCACATGAGGGTCTGATGTCACACACTGCAGATACTAGCCACCGGTATCTGTCACCATTAGAGAGTATGTGGTGCACATGCCAGCTGTGCAACATGACTGTTCAAGGAAGTAGTCACATAGCAGCTGTATACACTTACCTGTCGAATATGACCCAGGTTGTGCCCGCATGTCAACCCCTAGATGAATGGGTTTTGGCCCACGCACACACACAATGCCCTCTCCATAGCCCCATTATGACAAGCCTGCTGAGGTCATCTACTGTGAAATACACCTTTGTGAGAGCTGTATCCCAGTAATCTCTGTGGCATGTTCAATAACTGCATACGACTGTAATATGATAAACTAGTTAGGTAGGAGTTCTAACTCCAGCCTTGACAACTGTGAGTGTGTATGTCTGTGTAGAGCGCAATGATTTTTAGGGTGGTCACACTCCCTACATTTGAAATGCTCTACTTTGGTAAGGCTGCTGATGTCATCCACCTAAAAATACATCCCTGGAAAAGTTGTATCCCAGTAATCTCCATGGCACGTTCCATAACTGCAGTAGTGTGATAAAATTGTTAGGTAGGAATTCAATTCTCGGACCTGGCAATGTTTTTTGTGTCTGTGTAGCGAGCAATGCTTTTTAGGGTAGTCACACTCCCTACAATCCAAATGCTTACCTTTGGCAAGGATGCTGATGTCATCCACCTAGAAATACACCTCTGAGTAGTTGTAGCCCCATAATCTCTGTACCGCGCCCTGTAACTGTGACCGGTTGTGATGTGATAAATTAGTTAGGTAGCTGTTCTAGTCCCAAAATAGTGCATGTGTGTGTGTCTGTCTGTGTGGAGATCAATGCTTTTTAGGGTAGTCACACTCCCTACAATTCAAATGCTCATTTTTGGCAAGGCTGCTGATGTCATCCACCTGGAAATACACCTCTGGGAAGCTTTAATCCAGTAATCTCCATAGCGTGTCCTGTAACTGTGTACTGCTGTAGTGTGATAAATGAGGTAGGTAGCTGTTCTACTTCTAGACATGGCAAGTGTGTGTGTGTGTGTGTGTGTGTGTGTGTGTGTGTGGGTGTGTGTGTGTGTGTGTGTGTGTGTGTGTGTGTGTGTGTGTGTGTGTGTGTGTGTGTGTGTGCCTGTCTGTGTAGAAAGCAATGCTTTTTAGACTAGTCAAATTCCATACAATTTGTATGCTCTACTTTGGCAAGGCTGCTGATGTCATCCACCTAGAAATACACCTCTGGGAATGATGTAATCCAGTAGTCTCTGTAGCGTGTTCCATAACTGCATACTGCTATAGTGTGATATAGGTCTCTATTAGGAGTTCTATACCCATGCATGTTGGTTGTGGATGTTTTGTGCGTGTTTTAATGTCTGTGTAGGGAGCAAAGCATTTTAGGCTAGTCACACTCAGTACATTTCCAATGGCCTACTTTGGCAGGCCTGCTGATGTCATCCAGTTTGAAATACACCTTTGGGGAAAGTGCACTCCAATAATCCCTGTGGTGCATCCTATAACAGCTCCATGCTCTAGTGTGATATAGATCTTTGTTAGGGTTCTATACCCACACATGCTGGTTGTGGATGTTTTGTCTGTGTGAGGAGCAATGCATTTTAGGCTAGTCACACTCAGTACATTTCCAGTGGCCTACATTGGCAGTCCTGCTGATGTCATCCAATGTGAAATACACCTTTGAGGCAGGAAGTCTTCAGTAATTCCTGTGGTGCATCCTATAACAGCTCTATGTTGTAGTGTGATTTAGACCTCTGTTAGGAGGTCTATACCCACACGTGTCAGTTGTGGATGTTTTGTGTGTGTTTCAATGTCTGTGTGGGGAACAATGCACTTTAGGCTAGTCACACTCAGTGCATGTCTAATAGCCAACTTTGGCAGTCCTGCTGATGACATCCAATGTGAAATATACCTTTGGGGAAGGAGTACTGTAGTAATTTCAGTGGCGCTTACTATAACTGTGGAGTGCTGTGATATAATAAACTAATTAGGTAGGGGTTCAACTTTCAGACATGACAGGTTTGTGTGTGTTTGTAACTTGTATCCTGTGTGGAGGTGAGTGTGTGACACCTGGGCCCAATGTGAGGTGGGTTTTGCAAATGTCTTTTATGGTGGCCCTATATCACAATGTCCACTGTACAGGGATAACAGATGTGAAATAGCCGAGAGGCTGGGGTGCAAATCCATACCCATACATGTGACATCACAGCCAGGCAATCACAGTTAGCAACCCCAGTATTACCCAGAGCACACTCTCAACCCATGTCACACGCACACACATACATGCCAAGGCAACAGCAAATACGTGTGTAGTACACTGCATATTGGTAACCGATAATAACTATGGAGTGATTGCAGTGGCCTCCAGTGGGCATGACACCCTGCCCATCTGTCCAATAGGCACATACATGCAGACAGTGCACCTTCCCCATGTTCCCCACTGGACAGCTGCAACACTTGTGGTGCCATCACATGTGACCCACAAAGGACATACCATGCCTGAAAACATGCCCTGTATGGACAGATGCCACTGACTCCAGGGAACAACATTAGCATGCTATCAATGTAGGTGCATGGTTAACCTGCTGTCCATTACCAGTTCCTGCCACAGGTGCCCAAGACTGGCACTTCTGATGATAATCTGTGCACACAATGTGGGACCGACACCCCAGGTACAGTTCCACATGTCACTGTACATGCATGTGGGAGGTGTGCACATCCCAGACACCATCCATGCCATGGACTAGGGAACACATAAATGGCAAGCGATGCACAATATTGGCCACATGCAATAGCCACCTAGGTGACTGGATGGTGGATACAATACCCACCTGTGTGGGCAAATGCCGAAACCATAGGCCTGAGCCACAGTGCAGACCATTTTTATGTGGCCTGATGTCAAAGTATACCCATCACCTAGCCTTGTATAGCCGTCTGGCACAGTCGACCACCACGTACCTGTGCAGAAATGCACCCATGCATGTCAGTACTGGCACCCTGTGTGTTTGTGTGTGTGTTGTATGATGAATATGATCACATCCACACTCACTACAATCCTCAGTGGCATACTGAAGCATGCTGTCTGATTTCAGACACCTCCCCATACCCTTTGCCCATATAACCTCCATATGACCCTTGTGGTGCATGTGCTACCTGCACAGTAATGTGTTCTGGCAATCTCACTAGTGATGAGCTGTATCTCTGGCCCTGCCAAGTGTCAGTGTGTGCGCATCCCTGTGAGAATGTGGCTGTGTTGACGCTGGCACCTGTTCATGTGGACAGGCACATGTACATCACCTACTGTATAGCTACCATATCCCTGTTGCAGATGTCATTCACCATCACATATATGTTCTGCGACTCCACAACAGGTAACCTATGTGGTGCATCCAACAACTGCATAGGACTGTGATAGCACTACATAGTCATTTTTGATACCCTGTACTGGTAGGTGTGTGACACAAGCATGCTTAGGTTTTACTCTCCCTCCCCTCCCTGACTTGTCGATTCCTCTGAATGCCTCTCTCACTCCCTCACTGGTGGATGTGGAGACCTATATCTGTTCTTCTTAGGCAGCAGCATGTGTATTTTCGGTAATGCTCATGATCAGCTGATAGCCTCTACATGAGTTACAGCCCTCCCCTAGCTGACTGCATATGGAGCAGCTATGGTAACATTCCCATAGCCAATTGCATGGAAACACACTTCACTATCTAGGAACATCATGTTTGTGTTGGTCCTTTTCATTCACTGAGAGCAGGAACTCGTTCTGTTGTTCAGCAAATAGCATTTCAGATGGAGTGGGGATTTACCTCTGACAACATACAGTGTGGAAACAGGCAACACACAGGAGGGGGATGTGGCTGACTTGACTACAGACTGTAAGTGCTCCTATACTACATTCGGAGTAATGTTGGTTTAACAGGGTATGTATGGATATGGCTGTCCTACATGTATTAATACCTGCCATGTCAGTTGTATGTTTATGAGGACTCCCCATCTGTAGGGTCATCTGCAGACTGGGCAGTGTGTGATGCTTTTGGTGTCATATGTTACCCACAGAAAATGTATCTGTCAACTGCATAAGGTAGTGTGAGGATTGCAGTCTGTAGATGGTGAAAGCCATGACAGTTACTGACTTCATATCCCTCATAGGACACATGGTGCAACAAACCCTGTTACAACAGTAAATGTATGATGTTATCACAGGAACATGTCAATATTGGCCCTGTGTATGTGCTTCCAGCCACAACTCAGCCAACCTTTGTACATATGTCATGCATTAAGAGGTGCATATGTACTGTACACCATAATTAGTGTCAACATATCTGATAACAAGCCAGTGGGATATCAGACTGCTACACATGTTATGTACAGTAGGGGTTATATTTGATGACATAACCTGGATATACTGTGGTTGTTTGTACAGTACTGAGGTCTGTGTACTTATGGTGAATGTCGACAGTGTGTGTATTGTTAATATGTACCTTGGCCTGTGTACAGACTGTGGTAGTTGTCATTGTCCTAGGTCCCATCCTATCTGATGTTACCTGCTGCTCCACTGTATGTTACCATATTGGCTTACATGTTTATAGGGCCATACACACACATGTCCCATACCACAGTCAGCCATCAGACCAAACTGTGTAGTTGCCCAGTATATGTAGGGTTAGTGTGTGAGTGGCACATATGAGGATGGATGGTGTCGAACAGATAGTCCATATACTGTAATATTATGCTAGCTTGCCATGTGTGGCTGTGGCTGTGTTTTCCTTGGTTGTGGTTATGCACTTTCACACAAGTGTATCTTACCCTGTGCTGTGACATGCCTGTACAGCCTGCTATATATGCAGGTACATGTGCATTCCCCATAGGAAATGTAGGCTAGTGTTGAGCCAGTCTGCCTATAGCCTGCACAGTGCACTGTTACATGACTAGCAGCTTAGTGTACTTACCCAGTGAGATCTCATATGCAGATACTTGCCAGATGTACTGCTGCCGGGCCTCCCTTAACAGTCATGTATGTCAGACAGAGAAGTGGGATGCTGTACAAATGTATGTCAACATCTAGTTGGTAGTATGTGGCCATGGTACCCCTTTACTAGCAGTTATTACGTGTCAGACCAGACAGGGGTGTGTTAATGCATAACCTATGGCTGCATATGTTTACCAGTTGTTATGTGTTATACCCATCTACATGGCTGTTAACATCCATATTGTCAGGCATGGTACACATGTTTTGTACTAAGGGGTTCTGTGTATACCTCTGGACTGTGCAGAGTGTGTCAGAATGTCCCTACATATTGGCCAATATCTCTGCTGCAGTTGACAGGGGCATTACGTGCTAGCAGCAGTACTTTACTATGATGTCCTTAGGATATCTGTCAGTAGCCAATGGCACACACATGGAAAGTAGATGTGACCTCCCACACACACCATGTCTGTGAAGACAATCCCAATTACAATAGCAATAGTATACAGAACTGTAATAGTACACAAATAAAGGTTTTCCCTTTCTGCAAACCTGTGTGTGGTGTTTTGTCCTATGACCTCTCTGTGGGTATATGTGCAGGCAATGATTGGCATTTGTATGGGTGGTCCATACAGTGTCTAGTTGTTCAGATGTGAACTGTAGGCATAGTGGCTGCTCTATATTTTGTGCACCTTCTACATACGTATTTTACTATACATATCTCTGCATGTATGTTTAGTCACATGTATATCTATAGGTTCATAGGTTCATACTAGGCTATCTTCCCTAGGGCATTTATAAGCCTAGCCAGAATGTGTTTGGCTTTCGCCACCCATTTTAAATTTACTTTGCTATGCCCTTTTTCGAGGTTAGTATACTGTGCCTCTGTCTAACAGTGACACTGAAGTGATACCCGGGGTAAACCTACGATCTCCCATCCACTCATCAAGATTCCTCTTGAAGAGAGTCAATGAGGGACTCTGCCTAATCTGGACTGGGATTTTATTCCAGAGTGAAGGGAGCCTCTGGGTTATGAATCTGTCCCTCCAGCATGTCTTATTTATTTCAGTGCTGAGGTTCAAGTCTCTCGAGTGCGTAGCTCGATGGGATTTGGATTTTCTGAGGTGCAGCATGTCCATTAATTCCGGGTTGGACATGGCTTTATACGTCAGGCACAGATCGCCTCTGAACAGGCGGTATGCCACTGAGTAGAGTTGGAGTTTCTTAAACCGGACAGCATATGGCATCTGTTTGAGCCCTTTGATCCTCTTGGTGAGGTACTTTTGGGGTCTTTCCAGTTGCCGCAGGTGTCTGGTAAGGTACATCCCAAAAGGGGCATTGTACTCAAATATGGGCATGATGAGGGATGAGTAAAGAGGCACGATGACCTCCCCTGATCTAGATGTGAATCCCTTCATGATTAGGTGGGCTATATAAAATGTTTTTCTAACCACTTTGGCCATGTGGTTGTCAAATGAGAGATTGCTATCAACTTGGGTCCCCAGGTACCTAATTACTTCTTCTGTACTTAATGGATTACCACCTATGTGGTAATTTGTGGGCACTTTGTTTTTGCCAAAGGGGATGACTATACACTTTTTGGCATTTAGCTTGAGGCCATGGCTCTGGCACCAGTTGTCTGTTTCTATGAGGCCCTTTTGGAGGATGCTTGTGTCGGCTGGCGAGTCGATTATGGCACCCAGTTTGCAGTCATCTGCGAACTTGGTCAGCCACAGTCCTTCCGTGTTGGCCTGTACCTCCAAGAAATATATACCGAACAAGAGAGGTCCCAGGAATGAGCCTTGTGGGACACCACTTGTAACTGGTTTGGAGTCTGACATGGCTCCAGCAATTCTAACCATGTGGGTTCTGTCCTTGAGCCAGTTTGCAATCTATCTAGTGACATAGTGGTTTATATTTAAGCTGGTGAGCTTATCTATAATGCCCGAGTGGGGTATTGTATCGAAGGCTTTTGCGAGGTCCAGGTAGGCTGTGTAGACCACCTTCCCCTCGTCAATGGCCTTGGTGACTGTTTCAAAGAAATCAACCAGGTTTAAGAGGCAGGATCTGCCCTTAACAAAGCCAAACTGGGTAGGTTCCAGTGTCTGTAGGTCCCCAATATCTTTATTTATGAGGTCCATGATGATCCTTTCCATAGTTTTGCAGACGAAGCTAGTCAGGCTTATGGGGCAATAGTTTCCAGGATCCGTTGAGGCACCACCTTTATGGAGAGGGACCACTGTTGCTGTACGCCACTCTTTGGGCACATATCCTGTAGTAAGGCTGAGATTGAACAGTAGTTTTATGTTTGGGTTTAGCTCTTCTTGGAGTTCATGTAGGATGCAGCCCGGGACACCGTCTGGTCCCATTGATGCTGTGTTTTTTGCTTTGGAGAGGGCGGCTCTTACCTGAGCATCTGAGATGTCAGGGGGGCAGCACTCTGCTGGGATAGATATTTGCCGTTTTCGTGGGGAGGGGGGGAGAAGTTTGCGCTGAACCTGTCAGCTAGGATGTTGGCAAAGTCTGTGGGTTCAGTGTATTTTTTGTCATTTTGGACTAATTCTGAGCATATCTGGGAATTACCACCCAGGTTCCTAACATAACTAAAGAAAGCCTTGTGATTATCCTTAGTGTCCTGTGCAATTTTTCTCTCGAAGCTAGCCTTAGACAATTTTATGAGTGCCCGTAGTTTTTTGCTAATACTGATCAGTGATGCCTTCCCTTTTTGGGATTTTGCTCTATCATTTAGTAGCTTCCTCCTTCTATTGTATAGTTTGTTTATGGCTGGAGTCCACCAGACAGGACGTCTGCCTTTGGAGGATTGGGTCTTGGTTTTATTTGGGATAGCATGATCCATGCATTCCTGAAGGTGTTCATAAAATGCGTTTATAAAGGATTCTGCGGTCTGGGATTTATTTTCCACAGGCCCGGGGGCTTTGAAGGATTCCACCTCGGTTTTGAGGAGTGTGAAATTTGCTTTAGAGAAGTTTTTCACTGTGGTTTTCTGGGCAGGGGGTGGGGTCGGGATGTGAATATCCAGTGAGATTAGTTTATGGTCTGATCTTACCAGTGAGGGATACACTTCTGGTCTGGAGCATAAAGTCCCCATGTTGGTGATGATCAGGTCCAGTATGTTTTCCCCTCTTGTGGGAGTGGTAACAAGTTGTTCCATAGCATTTGAGTTTATAAATTCTAGGAACCTTTGGGCTAGGGTGTTGGAGCTAGAGTAATGCTCCCAGTCTATGTTTGGGTAGTGCAAGTCGCCCAATATAATGGTGTTTGGAGAGACCTTCATATTTTCCAGTGTTCTCAGGAAGGCCAAGTGGGGTTCCTGGGTTTGGGAGGGTGGTCTGTAGCAGGCTATAAAATGGAAGGCAGTTTTACCCACTGTTAGTTGCATATATATATCTGCATCTGGATATACGTGTCTGTGTATATGTATCCTGGGGATGTTGATAGCTTCCAAATTTTACATTTCCTATGGGAGCCAGGCTGTACTGCATGATATGTTACCAATACCAGCCTGACATCATACAGGTGGGATGTAGTACTGTTAACATATTGTGCCCATGTCATGTTAGGTCCTGGTTATTGGATCTGCAACACTTGGTAGTGTATTGGAGGGCGGACGTGTTTGGCTGTGGGGGGAGTATGCCTATTCGTACAAGACGTATATTGTTAGGGGCCTCTCAACCCTATTAATGGTACATGTGGACATATTTGTTTTTGTTTATCTACCATTGCTATCTACAGATGTATGGCCACATATACATACATACATATATATATGTGTGTGTATATATATATATATATATATATATATATATAAATATATATATATATATATATATATATATATATATATATATATATATAAAATCTGCTTACATATATATGACTATGTCCGTATATACCTGCATAGCTATATATCTGCATACATATATGTATCTTGCTGTGTATATGTAGACATATAGGTGCAGATTATATATATATATATATATATATATATATATATATATATATATATATATATATATTTATATAAATGGGTCGATGTAGGCATTTGCATGTATGTATGTTCATATATATTTATATGTATATATTTCTAAATATATATATATATATATATATATATATATATATATATATATATATCAACATATATACATATGTTGTATCTGTTTAGATATTAATATATTTACACACACACATACATCTACATGTTGGTATACATTATCTGTACTGTTGTATTACTGGGCTGGATGATATGTTTCTGAAAACATCCAATGTGTGTGTTTCTGTCATGGCTTAGTGGTAAATCACTTTGTCTATGGTATGCAGGGTCCTGGCTTCAAGACTTGCAGAGGCTGTTTATTTTGTTGCTAGGCAAAACACGGGTTGTTGGCTACAGAGTGATTAAGGCACTTTAAAGTAGTTGTAAGCTGGTTTGCGCGGGTTTGCACGGAGCTATGCACTGCAAACTTCTGGTTACGGTTTCTTATACTCAGTTAGCTTCCACATTGCTTAATCTGTGTAGGCAGTGCTTACCCCCGCACAAACGCACATAAACATGCTTACTACTGCTTAGTTGTGCTTAAAGCTGCTTACTAGTGCCTTATTCATTATGACACTGATTCTTCACATGTGCATTTCCTGCAGTACTCTAGTTCATAAATATTTGTTATTTAGCGGGTTTTGCAACAAAAATATAGGTTATAATGTGCTTTGCCATGTAAAATAGACTGTGCTGCAGTGGGACTCGAACCCGGAATGCCTGCTTATTAGGCGATGCTCTGCCCACTACACTACTACTGTAGCATCTTCCTTGCTATCCTCTTCAGCCTTTTAAGCTGCTTTAACCGTAGCTAAGTGATGCACACACCTGCGCACCTATGGTTAGCTGTACTCAGATTTATAAAAAAAATAAATACAAGGGTTTCTTCATTTACTTTTTATGTATTGTTGGTGTTGTACACATGGGAAACTGTTGGTGGGGATATGCGGACACCTATGAGTGATCTTGCTCATTTCTTACCACTTTCTGCTATTCTACATTGCAGGGGCATGTTTGTTCTGAGAGCTTAGCTCTCAGACACGCCCCCTGCACTTGTACACACTCCGTGGAAGCCTAGGTTCTCAGGCAGCACGCCTTCATTAATATGCATAGCGTGCTGCCGTCCTGCTCCTAAACGGGCATTTCTGTGCAGGACTAAGCTAGTCCTGCACGGAAGATTAGTGAATCCAGGATTTTATCTTTCCTATAGTGGGAAACCTCCTGATGTCTTAGTAAATAAAAAATACTATGTAAACTACAATAGCTATGAGAAGTTTCTTGTTTTGTATTTTTTATTTTAATTAACTTAATGTTCTGACAGGCAAATAGTGCTTCCTTTTTATGAGACATCATTGTTGAGAAAGTGTATGGATCGTTTAAATGGGACTTTAATTTGCTATTAACCGTGTCATGTTACATAGCTAAGTATCTGGTTTCACAGGCAAGGAACAGTTATATAGAGGTTAGTTACCTTCTAATTATACCTCTCGACTCTCCTGATTTTTCACAGAATGTCCAGATTTTTGCCTCATATTTTTGGTCTGCTCCTCATGAAAATCTGTGTTTTTCTGAATTTTTGTGGCAAATAAGTGAGGACTGAAGTCATTATATAATGACAGGCATTTGAGTTTCAGACTTCATATCCTTCAGAAAATGTATGGTAACACAAAAACTTACATTCTATTAACTCTCTAAGTTTGTAAGAGCAATGGTTAAAATTTGTCCCTATTTTTGGGGCTTTGTCCACCTCTTATTTTTGGCTTTGTCCAGTTTTTTGTGCCCAGAGGTTGAGAGCTATGCTTCTAATGTTTGACTGTCAGTGAACTCTTTTGAGCCTAAGGATTCCAAACAAGAGAACCATTATAGTAACACATGGATCACTTCCTCTTTCAGCTCATATTCCCCAGATTAGTTTTATTTTTACATGGACTAGTTTTGAAAAGCAATGGAAATGTCTTGTGTAAAAGTAACAGCATGGTTAAAAAGAAGACAGCACTGAAAATTTCCCATTGTGGTTGGGAAAGATTTCAATACAGGACAGTAGCAAATGGCTCTACAGGCTACCCCAGATTGCCTACTCTTTTAGAAGAAGATATGCATAACCCTGTGCCTACAACCTATCAGTGTATACCAGAGACACAAGAACCTCATAAATATATTGATTATCTACAGGGAAAATCATCTAGTATAAAGCATACCTTCCTGAATATCAGGCTACACACACACACTCATACAACTTTCAAAGTATTGCATGTTTCCTGCAGAAAGATGTACACTAATGATTTTATTTTATTATTTACATTTGTTTACTGGGTTATGTCCGACTGGACAAAATGTCCATTTGCCCATTTTCAGCAGAGAAAAGCAAAAGAAGCATAGTTATACAAAATCATTTGTCAGAAAAAATAGCATAAAATGAGGTTATAAATCACACATAGATACCGATAGTTGTTAATAAAACAGTAAAAGCATTGATACATTATATTCAATAAACAATTTACAATATCTTTTTTTTTTTTTGTACATTCAAATGAGTGGAGGGAGTGCCCTCATCTAAAGATTATGAGAGTTGCATCCAGAGTAATAGAATGGGGGAGGGATATAGGTTAGTCTGGAGCAGAGCAAGGGCATAGCCAATGGGATATGAGATATTGCCTTAGAGCCTGTTTAAAGTTACAAGTATGATCAAAAGATAGAATTTGTTGTAGAAGAGAGTTCCATATTTTTGCAATTTTATAGCAGTATAAGGAGTCACTATGTAGGACTTTGTCAGCTGACCTAAGAGAATTAAGGGTTTTATGGGTGTATATTACGTTATCGCACTGTTAAAAGTTCGAACGTCATATGGTGGACACCATATGATTGAACTTTTAAAAGTCTGAATGCTTCAACGGAGATCTCCATACAGTGTGGAATGGGAAGATTTCCCTTTCTTGCACTGTAGTGCGATCTCAAAGTTGATATATTTAAAGAGCCAGATGTGTGGGGGTACAGGGTGGCTTGCCCACCTGCTTAAAATGGTCAGGTAGGTTTTATCTGTTGTTTATTTTTTTTAGCTTTTCAAACTTTTAAAAGTTCATATGGCTTTGACCATATGATGTTTGAACTTTTAAAAGTTTGATAACATAATATACACCCAGTTTTTATAGGGCTGAACAAGGTTAGTTAGAGCTGAGCAGTGATCAGGTTTATGTATCACTGTGTGGGTGATTAATAGCTGGTTTAGTGAGAATAAGGGTGGGAGTTCTAACCAATTTAGTTGTTGAAGGGCAGTACAGTGATTTGCTTTTTGGGAAGGTTAGATCCAAATTTGGCTATCTTGTTATAACAGGATTCAAGGTTGTTCAATTCTGTTTTGCAGAACTTTGTGAATATTTGAGAACAATAAAGCAGAGAAGATAGGTGGGTTCTTGCTGTTGCTGTCTGGCATGGTCTGTAAGATAGGGTTTTGCTCTATAGAGTGTACTGAGTTTTACATGGACTTTTTGTAATTGTCTGTGCTATATGTTTGTCAAATTTCAATGCATTATCTATGGTAACCCCGAGAGGTTTAGTGTGTTCAACAGGTTCTATTTTTGTGCCATTGAAAGAAAAAAAATAGAAAGAGGTAGATTATTAGTTAGTGAGGAAGGATTTAAAAGACCACGAGCTTAGTTTTATTAGGATTTAGTATAAGTTGATGGGCTTCCACATATTTTTCAGTGTTTGTAAGGGCTGTCTGAGTTATATCCTAAAGTGCCTCAATTGTTGACACAGAGCATGTGAGCAAGGAGCCATATGCATATTGTATAATGTTGGCGGGACTAGCAGCTGTTGTAAGGTCATTAGTAAAAATGGCAAAGAGTAGCAGCCCTAGGAACTATCCTTGAGGGACTCCTACAGAGATGGGGAAGGTGGGAGGATGGTTTATTATCCCATAAGGTAGCTTGTTGCCTGTTTGAGAGGTAGCTGTGGAACCAGTTTAGGGCTTCAGGGCAGAGGTTGTAATTGGCAAGTTTATTTAGAAGGATTTGATGTGATACAGTATCAAAGGCTTTTCTCATGTCAAGAAAGGTAGCAGAGACAAGTTGGTTGCTGTTTTTGAGGTGATTAATAGAGTTGGTAAAACTAATGAGAGCTGCAATAGTACTGTGCTTTGGTTTAAAACCATGCTGTGTAATAGATAAAAGGTTATTTTTTGGAACTAGTCAATTATTTGTTTGTGGACACACTTTTCTAAGATTTTTAGCTACGGGTGAGAGTATGTCTATAGGTATGTTATTATATATGTCTTTAGAGGGACCTCCTATATACAGTGGAATTAAATGGGATATTATCCATAGGGTAGGTACATATTGTTCAGCGACAGAGTAGTTAATTAGAATCAATACAGGGTAGACATGATGGCATTAATGCTGAAATTTACTATACCAAAAATTGCCATAGCACTTGCAATGCAGATGATAAGGTTATAAATGAGTGCACCAAACATACTGGGAATGCACAGAAAGTACATCCACAATGTCTCTACCAGGTACGCCAGTCTTTTGGATCCTAGCAAAGTGCTGTGTGGACACCTCTTTGTTGAGTGCATACATAGTAGCCCAGTGGAACGCATGTTGCTCTGTGCTAGACTCTACATGATGGGTTAACACATTCATGGGACATAAAACCACAGGTATACCACCAAGCACAGCATGGCAAGGACATGTGGCTCTAGATGGGGTCATAGAAGAGTCATCATCAATCACAAATGCAGCAAGACAAGTTCAGTATATCCTGGTTAATAATACAATTGTTGTTACAGAAGCTTGCACCAGGAGAAAACTGGGTCTGTTGAACTTCCCACCATACGATGTGTATGGCATAGAGGAGGCCAGGTGAATCCAAAGAAAAGGCTATCCAAACATATGATCAGTTGATGCAGGTTAAACTGCTAACCAGGTTATAACCATGTCCTACACCTGTAGAACACTAAAGTGTCAAAGCACAGGCTCAGCCAAAGACACTAACACTAAAGATTCAGAAATTTATAGAGTTTAAACACAGAGTTAGTCCATGGACCTTGCTAAAACCCAGTCTCATAAAGCCAGTCTGCCCAAAAAGGGGTAATTCAAGTCAGGCCTAGAATGAATTTGCAGTCTCCCATACAATTGTTAAGCTTTTCTTTAAAGAAAGTCAAAGTATCGCAGTGTTTTACTTGTAACAGAATATTCTAGCAGAGATGGGGAAGCACTGATTAATAAATCTGTCCCTCCAGCATGACATATCTACTGTGTAATGGAGGTGATGCCAGGAGATCAAGGAGGGCTGGATCCTTTACAGCATGGAATGTAGATACAAATTACTGTGCAGGAGTTGACAGGACACAGAAAATAAGGATTGACATTCAAACCTGTTTTGGTAATGGAGGGCATTAAGACTTATGATGTTTTTAGTTCGGAACCACTGGGGTTCTTCCTAGCTGTATGATGTGTTTGTATAGATACATACTAAAAGGGATATTATATTCTATAATTGGTCTGAACCTGGCAGGGTATAAGGAGATGATTACTTTTGACTTGGTTGAAATCAATTTCTTATTAGCTGGGCTAGGTAAATGATTTTCTGATTACTGTTGCAACATACTGTCTGTGAATGTATGAAGTTATCTGATGACTGTAACAATTTGTGGATAAGTGCAGTGCATAATGTAAGCTGCTGCTGAGATTTGTTTACCAAAAGTGACAATGTCATGTCATTTGATTTAATTTAAGCCAGTTTTTAATACATCACTGATTTGTATTGTTACCCCTGACTTGACCTGTAGTAAAATGGTACCAGATGCTGAGCAAATTATAACACCAAGCGTGGAGTCATGAGCAAATCTAGTTAGCCAAATATCTGTGGTAGTGGTTTGTAGATCTGAGAAGCAGATGCCAAACCAAATGGGTCCCAGTCCTGAGCCATGATGAATGCTACTAGTCACCTTTTTGCTTTATGAGTTGTCACCTTCTACTTTAAGCATATGGGTTCAACCTGAAAGCCAGTTCATTATCGATCTTAAAACATAACATACTGCATTTAGGCTTTTTAACTTAATTACAATTTCAGCATGGGAAATAGTGTCAAGCACCTTGGTCAGATCGAAGTATGCTGTTTGAACTGTATGGTCAGTTTTTACAGCTTACTGATGTACTTGAAGAAGCTTACTAAATTAATTTGTCATACTGTTGAATGTGTAAAGCTGTACGATTTTTATATTAGAACTTATGAAATCTTACATAATATGTTCCATGGTTTTGTAAGTGAAGCTTACTATGATAAAGAGCCTTCAGTTCCTGGGCTATAAGTTGGGACCTCCTTTATAGAGTGGAATAATGATAGCCCTTTTCAAAATCTCTGTAACATACCCGGTGGCTGTGCTTAAAGTGGACAGGTTTTAGGAGAGGAGTAAAGAAGTTCTGTCTACTGTCTTTGATTAAACAACCAGATGTTTTGCCAGGATGACAGAGGAGATAATTTTAGCTTTAGAAAGTGTAGTTAGAACATGTTGTATAATAATTATCTAATGAGGATGATACCTGAGAGTTTATGGATCTTTAAAGACTACTTTTTGTGTGAACGTGGTACTAACTTTATCTAAAAATACATTAGCAGTATATTTAGGGTGGGAGAGAATAAAACTGTTATGAATTAATTCAGAACATTGCTGTGTGTGTTATTTCTAAAGTATCTGCTGTAGTTAAACAAGAATTGATAATTATCCATGGCTCTGGATATACATTTTAATTGGTGATCCACTTTGGTCTTTCTTACAGAAGCATACAAACTTTTAATGATCTTTTTGATAGAACCTTTAATATAGATATATTTTGATTTACTATAGTCATTAATTAACTTCTTTTTTAATTAAAGAGCTTATTAATGGTGGTTTTCCACCAATGTGGCATATTTTTATATTCCTTCAATACATTTTATTCCATTGGGATCACTTGGTTTATGCTGTTTGTTGATGAGTGCAAAATATCTTGATGTGAGTGACAACTGAGTCTACATGAGGTCTAAAAATCTGACAGCTGAATATTGGGAGTTCATCATATTGTTTTAATAGTTTCTTGATTTAATATGAATTTAAAAGTGTTCATTGTGGTAGGTTTAGATGCTTCGCAGGAGAAGATTACTGACTTGTGATCATATTTAACTAGAGATGAGGGTACTGCAGGAGTAGTACAGGTAGGGACAATGTTACTGAGGATATGGTCAAGAAGAATTTGACCTATAGTGGGCTGGTTAAATACTGGTATATAGTAGTTTGCATTTACTAAGTCTAAGAATCTCAGGCCTACCAAAACATTGTGATAAAGGTGCTTAAATTGATGGATAGCTCTATTTACCTATCAAAAGCTATTTTTTGTTTTTGGCAAGTTCATTTAGTACCTTTAGACATGTTTCATGGTCCTTGGGAGATATGGATGGTGACATATCACAGGCAATGTAATGATAATGCATCCTATTTAGAGTATCTAGAAATTCAATATGCTCTGTTTGTGGGGTTGCAGGAAATCTGCTAGAGATAATTGTGTTTTTTCAAAATATTTATGCTCCTTCATGGTTTCTGATAGGTAAGACTGCATGATAGGGGCCATAATCTGGCACACTGCGAGTGGTCTCTTTACAATGAAAACAATCCTCTGCTACAACACAAATATGGATGAGTTCAAGTTGCAGGAAAATTCAAGATCCAGCAGTTTATACTTGGCTATCATTGAATGCAGCAACTTTAATGTGGTCAGTATTAAAATTTACTGAAAGCCTTTTTGGTACACCAGAATGCCCAGAAGGTGTACTTTGCCTAGAAAAGGCACAATATTGGCAGCAAGTGCTTTGGGAAATATACAGAATCCACAGAAATGTGCAGGCAATGCTTAGCAGGGTAAGATGGGCCTTTGATAATCTTATCCAATGCTCCCTCGTACCAGATATCTTTTGCATGACACAAGCTAATTAGCCAGTTATTAAAGCCAATTAGTGTCTATTTGCATCTGGATATCTTTATGGGTGAGGGTTGGATTCCTATCAGGTGCCAGAATCTTATTGAATCTGCCACATGCATAGCAAGCTCCAGTATGTTTTCTGCATGTCATTGATTGATTACCTTAGGCCATTTAGACTACATGAGTCACATTCATATTTGTGCATACTGTGTGACTGTGTTATCCTCATGATGTAATAAATCCTAACACTGGAAAGGCAGTTAACTGTTACTTTGTATTTGTCCAGTTTGGTGAGTGTGTCTAACAGAGTCTCTACTTACTACAACATTTTTAGTTGAACATTCAGACTTCATGACAGTGGAAGATTTGCAGTCTGCAACCTGGTGATGGACTGAGTTACATGAGATGGTACAACTGTATTAGCAGATTCCTGCTGAGAATCTTGTTTCCTGATTCTTGGTGGATTAAGGACTAATTTTTTTTTAAATGACCTCATCATGT
>NC_056729.1:1290090260-1290200260 GCF_019279795.1 Protopterus annectens | reverse complement strand
CAAAATGGGGACTCATGAAATGAAGAAATGCTATGTCTGAGATTCTGAACATCTTAACACAGGGTTATACATATATAATTAAAGGACAATGCAATGTTTTTCAATTATTTAAAGGGGCAAACAAAGTTAATATGTAATATGCATGGATACTGACTGCATATTTATTTATATACATGTGTATGTGTGTATATCTTTATCTGTATCTATCTATCTATCTATATTTTATATATACGTGTACAGATATATATATATATATAGATATATATATATATATATATATATATATATATATATATATATTTGTGTATACTGTAAGTGGATGAGGGGGAATCATTGTTTTTACCGAGTATGTTCACATAGTTATGTTCTGATGTATTGTATACTTTGTTGAGAATGTTGCATTGTTAAGTTGTTAAAACTGAAGTTGAATGATTGTGTGAAGTTGTTATTTTTTGCAATTAAAAAAAAATCACAAGAGTCTGTCTGTCTCTGCAGAATTCAGCTAAGTTCAGAATTCACAGTCCCAGTGAAAGGTTGAAATTCTTGTTGTTGTTTACACTGTTCGTTTTGTGGCTATTGACAGTGGACTTGAGTAAGACTCAACAGACTTTAAAGAAGGTGTATGTTGGAGCAAGTGTCCTGCTATAGCACTTGCAAGAAATGATGGCAATGTTTTGTTGGTCGGGTAGTAGGTACATTTTGTGAAGTTCATCTGGAAAGCCAATCAGCTGCAGAAGGTGGATTTCACATAAGATGCTTACAACATGCAACTATATATTCTGGAGTCCTCTAAAGAAGACTTACTGGATCACACCATAGCCACACTCCTCATTTGCTTTTTTCCTTAGATGCTTCGAAGGTATTCAGCAGTGTTAGGCATAATTTATTGTTCAAACTGACAGAGAAGGCAGTCCCCCTCAAACTACCTCAGTATAAGAAACTCCTGACTGAAAGGATGTCACCCTGAAAAATTTTACCCTGATACAAGTCTTTGAAGTCCAACCTGCAATTTGAATAA
This sequence comes from Protopterus annectens, assembly GCF_019279795.1. Classification (NCBI taxonomy): domain Eukaryota; kingdom Metazoa; phylum Chordata; order Ceratodontiformes; family Protopteridae; genus Protopterus; species Protopterus annectens. Next base: position 1,290,199,242 of record NC_056729.1, on the reverse strand, counting down.
GGTTAATACCATAACATGTACTAGTACCATATCACTCTACCTATGTACTGTTTCATGCTGCCCTGGGTCTAAAGGCACCTCTAGACTTCCTCCATATTGTGTAACTTAGCTAGATTTTCCCCAAGGATCTTACCTCTTTAACCTACAAATTATTTGTTGTATTAAAATTTGTTAACAGAGCTGCTTACCATATGGCCACTCTTAGATTGTCTAGCTAACTGTTCTCCTTAGGACAGATTTTACAAGGAAAACATACTTGATAGCTGTTGTCCGGCATCTAGATTAAATGTTTAACATCAAACAAGGAAACAGCATTATAGAAAACCTTAACAATTACTACCTGCATCATAGCCTGATTGCAAGAGTAGTTTATAAAGCTAGTGATACATTTTAACTTTTTGTAGATCATTTATGTCGCTAAAAAGCATATACTGTGCTTCACAGCTGTACGGAGCTCCTGAATTACCATATATTACATGGTTTAAGTGACAGTGTTATGCCTGCTTGACTGGTGGCTAGTTATTAGTGCTGATAAGGTCTTTCTCATAATAAATGTTTTCTTTCTAGGCAGTCCCCCTCAAACTACCCCAGTATAAGAAACTACTGATTGAAAGGATGTCACCCTGAAAAACTTTACCCTGATTCAATACCATAACATGTACTAGTACCATATCACTCTAGCTATGTACTGTCTCATGCTGTCCTGGGTCTAAAGACACTTCTAGGCTCCCTCTATATTGTGTAACTTAACTAGATTTTCCCTAAGGACCTTACCTCTTTAACCTACAAATCTACCCTGCACACAGTAATTTCACCCTGCTCCCTTTCACATAGCCCATAACATATACGCTGCAGCTCTTAATTAATCTCTGCAGGGGTACAATCTATAGCTTAAAAATAGCCCATAAATTAGGTGTAAAATTAAACCAGTAAAATACAGCCAAAAAGATACATTTGGAGTAAAATTAAACTAGTACAATACAGCCAAACAGATACAGTTGGTGTAAACAGAAACAAGTGAAAAGATACATTTGGTGTACAAAGAAAAGAAACAAGTAAGCCCAGGGATATAATTGGAGTTAGTGTTAGCCTCGCTGCGCTTGCCTCCCTGCCCACTATTACCACCCACCCCCACTAGTGCTACATTTCAACTAAACTTAGCCACTCCCCTCATGCTAACCACCAATCACTGAATCTGCCCCACCCCTGTACCCATTTCCTTCTCTTCCACTATTCCACATCCTGTAAGCACAGTCCTCCATCTAACTACCTTACAATCACAAACAACACCTCTCATCATCCACCACACCCACCCCATCCCAAGCAGATCTCTCACTCATGACCAAACCCAACCAAACCATGCCCAAACTACTCAAACCCACATACATACACCTCTTACTATTGCTCCTAGGTAGATCCAGCCTCCCACTGCTAACTTCTATCACCAACCACCAAAAACAACTTAATTTTATCCACAAACCAAGAGAAACTACTTCCACTAACATTATTACAACACACCCTTTCACTCAACTAGTCCAATACCACTACCAAACCTTCTTTATTCACCACTATGCACACAGATTACAGCCATCACACTACCAGTCCCAAACAACTATAAAGAACTTTAAGACCCTAAACAAACTACTCAAACTCTATTTTTACCTCAGAACCCAACTCATTAGCTGCGGTGATATACACCCAAACCCAGGCCCACAAAATCTAGGAGCCCCAACCCTCAACCTGAATGATACCCTACTCCACTGAGACAAATCCTCACTCATTTTAAATTTAAATGTCAGAAGTATACTAAACAAAGTCTATGACCTTCATGCACTACTCTCCTTTTATCAACCTGAGATAGTCATACTAACAGAGACTTGGCTTAAACCAGGCAACCACAACAATTAAATCACTCCACCAGGTTACAATATAATTCATTGTGCCATAATAGGTAAAAAAGGGGGGTGTTGCAATAGTGTATAAATCTCACCTCATCCTTGAGAAATTAGACATAACTCCTGACCTTGATAAAGTTGAACTCACTCTAACAAAACTAAAACGTAATGATAGTAAACACATCAACATCATAGGCTGCTACATCCCTGCAGGCAGCAATATCCTCATTACAGAAAAACTACTAGAATGGATATCTAACTCCCTCCCCCAGGAAAGCATAGTATTAGGAGACCTTAATACTGACTGGCAAAACTGTTCCAGTCAAAACCCACTCTCCCATATTAACCTACCTGACCTAACCCAACTCATCACTTCCCCCACAAGAACAGACAAGAGAACCAAACACCAATCCACTCTAGATTGGATACTCGTATCCCACCCATCACTGATATCCCTAGCAGGGTGTCTACCAGACACCCTCAGTGACCACCAAGCCACATTTTTACTCAGATCAAAATCACCACAACTGACCCAAATATCAATGCACCTAATTAGAAACAAAAAAAAACATTTTAACTCCTCCAACTTTATAAACGTCCTAAAAATGTGTAACTGGACCCCCCTAAAAAAAACTACCTCGTGATGAAGCTGTACTATATTTCAATACTACCTTCTTAAACGCCCTTAACCATCATGCCCCCTCCAGAACAACAAGAATTAAAACTAAATATGCTCCCTGGTTAACCCCAAACACAAGAAACAAGGCCTGGACCAACTACCTCAACAGTAAATCCCAGTTGAACAAACAAGTGTACATTGAACTACGCAACAAAGCCAAAAAACTCACCAAAACAAACAAAACATCTTACTACCAAAAGTTACAGGATAAGCACAGCAGCAACCCACAAAAATTTTGGGCAGCAATTAACTCTATTCTGCAACCAGGAAAAACAACTACCCAAACCCCAAAAATAGATAACAATCAAGAAGACATCCCCACTCAATTTAATAAATACTTTGCAGAAACTATCCAGACCAGGAACTCATAAACAAAGACATTGGGAACCTCCGAACACTGGATCCTACCCAATTCTGCTTTGTTAAGGGCAGATCTTGCCTCTTGAACCTGGTCGACTTCTTTGAAACAGTCACCAAGGCCATAGATGAAGGGAAGGTAGTCCACACAGCCTACCTTGACCTCGCAAAAGCCTTCGACACAATACCCCACTCGGGCATCATAAACAAGCTCACCAGCTTAAATATCAACCCCTATGTCACAAGATGGGTTGCAAATTGGCTTAGGGATAGAACCCACATGGTCAGAATTGCAGGTGCCATGTCAGACTCTAAACCAGTTACAAGTGTCGTCCCACAAGGCTCAGTCCTGGGACCTCTCTTGTTTGGTATATATTTCTTTGAGGTACAGGCTAACACAGGAGGACTTTGGCTGACCAAGTTCGCAGACGACTGCAAAATGGGGGCCATAATCGACTCGCCGACTGACATAAGCATCCTCCAAAATGGTCTCACAGAGACAGATAACTGGTGCCAGAGCCATGGCCTGAAGCTAAATGCCAAAAAGTGCATAGTCATCCCCTTTGGGAAAAACAAAGTGCCCACAAATTACCACATAGGTGGTAATCCATTAAGTACGGAAGAAGAAATTCGGGATCTGGGAACGCAAGTAGATAGTAATCTTTCCTTTGACAATCACATTGCCAAAGTGGTTAGAAGGACCTTCTATATAGCCCACCTTATCATGAAAGGGTTCACATCTAGATCAAGAGAGTTTTTTGTGCCCCTCTACTCATCACTAATCAGGCCCTTAATTGAATACAATGCCCCATTTGGGATGTACCTTACCCGACACCTGCAAGAACTAGAAAGACCCCAAAAGTACCTGACCAAGAAGATTAAGGGAACTCAAGCAGATGCCCTATGCAGTTAGACTAAAAAAACTCCAGCTCTACTCAGTTGCTTACCGCCTACTAAGAGGAGATCTGTGCCTGACATATAAAGCCATGTCCAAAGAATTAATGGACATGCTCCACATCAGGAAATCCAAATCCCTTAGAGCTACATGCTCCAGTGACATAAACCTCAGCACAGAAATAAATAGGACATGCTGGAGAGACAGATTCATATCCCAGAGGCTCCCCTCACTGGAACAAAATCCCAATCCATGTTAGGCAGAGCCCCTCAATGACCCTCTTCAACAAGAATCTTGACGATTGGATGGGAGACTGTAGATTTACCCCTGGGATCTCCTCTGTGTCACTGCTAGACAGGGGCACTTTAAACTAACCTTAAATGGGCTATCTTCTGTGACCTACTATACTGGGGCACAGTCATCTAATCTAAAAGGGTGGTGAAAGCCAAACACACTCTGGCTAGGCTTGTAAATGCCCTAGGGCAGATAGCCTAGTATCTACCTATGAACCTATGAACCTATGAACCTTGCAAAGAACCAACCCTATGACAACATCCCCACCCTTGCAAATGCACCCCCCACCTCAACTAACAATTTCCCCAAGTTCAGCTTCCACCCAGAACTAACCAAATACATTGAAAAACTACTCCACAAGCTCAAACCAACATCTCTAGCTGCAGATAAATTACCCGCTGAATACCTCCATCTGGCTGCAGAAGCCTTATCATATCCTGTCTCCATCCTAATTAACAGATCCATTTCCGAGTGTATAGTACCCAAGCTATGGAAAATATCACATATCATCCCTCTACATAAAGGGGGAAACTCCCTGGAACTCAATAACTACCGCCCTATAGCCATACTACCCCCTTTAACTAAAATTTTAGAGAAGGTAATACACAAGCAAGTAATGAAATGTCTCCTAGAAAATAATCTAATAGCAACACAACAACATGGCTTTATACCCTTCCATAGCAGAATTCACCAACATTGTCAATACTCACAGAAACAATGGACTCCTTGTATCTGCCACCTTCCTTGACTTGTCCAAAGCATTTGATATGGTTAACCACAATTAACTCCTTCTTTCACTAGCAACTCTAAACCTTACCACCCCTGCCATCTCCTGGTTCAAAACTACCTAGAGGGAAGGAAACAAGCTGTTACGTGACAAATCCAACTCTCCCCCTCCCTACCAGTCTCCCTAGAAGTACTCCAAGGCTCCATCCTGGGGCCACTTCTTTTTACCCTGTTCACCAATCAGCTCCCAAACAGTATTCCTAAAGCCTCAATAGTGCAATACGCAGATGATACCACCATAATATGCGCAGCAAAATCAATTGACATCCTTCACTCCCTAACACAAGAATGGTTGTTCCTAGCAGAAACTTGGATTACAAACCAAAGGCTCATTCTGAACCCAAGTAAAACAAAGCTAGTACTCTTTAGCTCCCACAGAGCCATACCTCCCACTGATTCTTTCTTCATCGCCTCCTTTAACTAGACCACAATCACCCCCACAAATCATACCAAACTCTTAGGGGTTGAAACAGATAATCACTTTAGATTTGACTTACATATTTCTGTAACCATTAAAAAAAGTACATAAAAACCTGGCCTACTGTATCGCAAAAAAAAATCCTCACTGACCACTCCAAAACTAGAATAGCGAGGACTCACCTACTATCCACCCTACTTAATGCCTTCCCCATGCTTACAAATCTCTGCAAATCTGACCTAAATAAACTTGATAGTTGTTATAATAAGATAGCCACATTTGCTACAACCTCTCCCATCAGAACACATCACTGTGAATGCCTAAAAAAAATTAATTGGCTAGAACTACATGCTCCTACTACTTCAACTCAATCAACTATCACTAGCCCACAAAATAATACATAACTCTGAAAACACCCCAGCCCTACAAAATCTTTTGCAACCCAATACAACCACCAGGCCCTTGAGGTCTAGCACACAAAACCTTTTCAAAGTAACCAAATATAACAATGAAGCTGGTAAGTCTGTCTACAGCCACTATATAGCAAAATCCTGGAACTCCCTTCCTGCCCACATAACTGATAGCAAGTCCCCATCGCAGTTCAAGAAACTTGTTAAAACTCACTTTTTGAATAATTGACTGTGCTCCTGTATCTCCCCTGGCTAATGTCTCATTATAACACTTCACCTAACTTAAGTAACTCTGCAAAGCTAACCATTCATAGTACTGTACCCACTTAGGACTGTTAATCTGCCGCTCTTCCCATCTCTCCAGGAGTTAGGGAAAACTACCCCAGCAATGTTGTGCCTTCCACAAGCAACTAAAACCAGGAGAAGACATATTGTAAATCAGCTTGTTATCCTTCTCAACTAAAACCAGGAGGAGACATATAGTAAATCAATTTGTTATCCTTCTCAACTATAGCGAGCATCATCTGCTCTCTCAGGGCCTTATTCTAGGTTTCTCTGCTTTTACTTTGATAGTAAAACTATTGCAGGAATTCTAAACTTAGGAATATCTTCTAAAATGTAATATTATATTGTAGAGAATGAATGTATCCTACTTGTTAGTTAATATGTATGTCAAAGTCTCTTCTACGGAAATTGTATGTCAAAAGTCTGTAAAAATTGTTCTCTTGGAGCTTTTCTCCCCAGGCCTCCACTGAAAATGGACTTGTAATCCAGTTGGACTCTCCTGGTCAACAAATATAAAATAAATAAATAAATAAATGAATGAATAAAAGTGAACCCATAGTCAATTAAGAATTCCCAAAAGACATCTCTAATGTATATAAGAATAAATACCATTTTAAGATATAACGTGTCTTTTTTTTTTTCTTTATGGGTGGTATCAAACTTCTGCCAACTTTTAGTAATAGTTATTTATAGTTACAGCTGGATGAATTTGCCAACCTGCTATTTTCTGCATTTTTTAAATCTAATAAGCAGCAATAAATATACCCCCTTCACTTTAATAAGAGATTATCGTATCACATATAAAAACGGCTTTATGCATAGCATCACTGACAAACTCCCCTTAAAAGACAGGCAGCTGGTACAGAGGATTAAGACAGTGAGCTGTTAATTTCCCTTCTGTGGTATGGGTTTTGACTCCCACATCCTTCATTTGCCTAGTATGTCATCTCAAGCAAGTCACTTAGCAAGGCCATGCTTTGGGGCAACTGGAAATTTCGGCTATGCTGCTATCCAAGCAGGATTCTCACAAAGTTCCCTACCTGCTTTATTCTATCTTTTTTTGGGTTAATACCACTAGAGTAATGGCTTCATTTTCTGCAGATCAGAGCTGGTACTTATACTGATTAGGGGAAACCTGGCTATGGTATCAGAGCAATTCCCCTGTATTTTCAGTAAAATGAGCTGTATAGCTACTTCCTGTGAAAGAAGAGAAGGGAAGGAACAAACCATATTGAAGGATAGCATGTTATAATGAACTGAGATGCCAGATGATAATACAAATCAATGTATGCAGCATAAAGACAATGCAGAGAGAATATTCAGATTCATAGGTAATTACTAGGCTAATAACCTCAGGGAGAACTTTTACGCCTACCCATGCTTCCCAAGGTGGGTGCAACCTCTGAGCCAACCACCAACCTTATGAGAGCTCTGGAGATCAAATCTTGTATCACATGGACTACAGCCTGCAGCTTTAACATCTGCACCAACTGCCAGCCCCCAGAGTTAAGTGATGGAGTTCTTGTAGGGTGGGCTTGATATGCAAGTTCTATAAAATGCAATGACAGAAAATGAACAAGGAGCAAAAAACATTATTTTGTGGTCAGGATTAGTTTAAATTGTATACAGGAGAATGAAACAAAAACCTGGAGGAATCTAGGAGGACGCAGGATGAGAGAGACATGCATGACATTTTGCAAATGTTTAGACAACACAGGGAGTGAAATGGAGGTATGCCACAGTATCAAAGGAAAAGGAACAAAATGTCAAATGAAGGATTGCTGGAAAAGACCCAACTGTATTTCTTCATAAAAAGACAATATAACTGACAGGTATATTTGAGACAAGATGATAGAACCACTTGATTTTACAACTGTTTGTATGTTTTCACTAATATGTCTGGGAAACGTGAACATTTGGCAGTTAGTTTGTGAATCATTTGAACTGTTAAACAAATTTATGCTTAAGGTGGAGAGGTAGGGGAGAAAAATTAATTTGGGAATTTGTATGTTTACACCTGATAGATACATTGCACAAAACATAATATTGCTTCAGTATAAAATAAACATAATTGCTAAACAAGCCATTGTTAAATATTTTTTTCTCATTTATGCAAAGGCATTTACACCATGAAAAATGTGTATGATAAGTGAAAAATATTGACTTGCACACAGGAGATGTGAATGACTGTAGAAAACTGATGGACAAATGAAATCTCATACTGTGAACATTAATGGAATAAGGGGAAATGGTCTCTACCATGGTCAGAGTTTTTTTTTTTTGTTGTTGAAAATGTTTTATGTAATGAATGTAATAAAAGATGATATAACCAATGTGAGAATTAGGTCACATGGCAAAATACATTGTTGAAGAGAGGCAACATAATGAGAAAGAGACATAGTCTGAAAAATAATTTAACAGATAATGTAGAGCACAATGAGGATACAAATATGGAAATAACTGGGGACTGAGATAATGGAATCAGAATTAAAAAGTGATCAACTTCGGGATGACATGCAAAAAACTGAAACAAAGAAATTGTATAGGAAACACGTTTAAGACAATTACAAACTGAAAGTGAAGAAAGAGAAACTAATGAAATCCAAATTTCAATAGGAAGCCATTTCAGGCTTAGGAAAAGTAAAAGGAAACTAACAGATCAGCAGTATATAGAAAGAAAGCGATAATATTTCAGTAACATTCATAGATATGAATACTGTAGTAAATAAATGGAGAACATTTACTGTGCTGGAGAAGTGTAAAACATTAAATACATACATTATATGCTTGTTAGACCTCAGAAATATTAAGAAAAAAACAAAGAGAACAAACTCAATAGATATGAGGAAGGAAAATTGCACAAAGAAAAATAGATGTGCATTCAATATCCTTCGTAAATAAAACAGACATCAAGACATTAGATGTTGTAGTGGAAGACCCATTGAGAAGACTGGCAGTGAACAGCAGAATGAGGCCTAGATCAGTGAGGATGGTAATTTTGCATGGAAATAAAATACAAACAGTATTAAGGAAGGTACTATAATGTTCAAGAGGAGACGATGAGGAACTGTGGTAGAATATTCTACAACAAAAAGTTTTTGGAGAAAAACTAAGAAAATGAGGAGTAATAAAACTATTGAAACAGTAACAATGGAATTGACACTTTTATGGTAAATACAATGTAAAAGAATGTAAAGAGACAGGAAAACTGAATAGGAAATTATTTGCCTCTGCAGAATTTTTGCAAGAAGTAAGATTCAGCAAGTTGTTATATAATAAGAAGTGGGATGCTAATGATATGTTCAAGGAAATGACATTTTGGCCATGGATGAAAGAGTAGTGGGTTAAAAAAGTAATTTATTATAAGAAAGTATGTGCCAATATTGTAAATGAAGCATGGCATGATAAACCTGTAAATACATTTTGTGTTTTTTTAATAGAGACTGCCGCTACTCTGTTTGCTAAGTGCTGTGGGACCATTGATCTCCACCTGAGTTACCACCATCTCAAACAGATGGGGCAATAGTTTAACATCTCACCCAAAGGAGTAAAACATGCCCTAATGCTGCAAAGTTGTGTGACTAATGCAAAAATCAATCCAATCATTTGGGGTGAAAATAGAACCCACAACCTTCTGCTATCTTCTAGAATGATATGTAAGCTCATCATTTGTCCATCTCCAAATTCTGCTTAAAAATGGTTTTCCTTCTGATATGTTCAACCTCCCATTACCTTTATACACTGAAACTGTGGACATTTAAAGGCCCAGTGTGAACTGCACTGAAATAGAAGATTAACCTCAAGAAGATGTTCTTACACTCATCTCTTGGCTCACTACTTAAAATTTCCTTAAACAAATGTCAACTAAATCTGTGATACTTGGAACATACTAAAATTAGCAAATTCCCATAAAAACAGAAGATAAAAGAATGAAACAATCTTCTAATCAAAGCCACCTCTACCTTCAAATAGCTCATGTTATGACTAAGCTAAACACTAAACATTCTGGTCCACAAAGAAAAATAGACCAAAAATCAACTACTTTCTATTTTGGGCCCATAAAATCATCCTTTTCCTTCTTCTCCCGGCTACAGCAACTCCAGGCAAAGGTATAGTATTTGCTCAGATGGAATACACAATACCCAAAAGCCAGTGCATCTCAGTAGATCACCACATCCTTACAATCACTTTCTAGCAAAATTTGTCACTTCAGTGCCAACTCCTCTAAAAAAGAGCACTGCTACCTCTACCCCCCCTCCGCTAAAGTCTTTCCTATCAGGCCATCCTACAACCAAGAAAGAAAACAATCTCTATCAGAACCAGCTCACCAGTCACCAGAACAAAACTACACTGCATCAATCACAGTTTCTCGCTTCCAGTCCCCAAAATATTGCATGAGCTCCCACCAAATTAAACAATAGTTCCACTTATACCAGATGCAGATCAGAATTTAAAACACACCTGCAAAAACTGAAGAGTACAAATGGTCTACCTTAGGCCACATAACAATTCCTCTAACTAACTCTACTTGGCCACTACCTGTATATACATCAATAACACTCCTCTGTAGCTACTCTGTTTTGTGATATGCTATTTTACCTCCTTCTTTACATATTTATTTTGTATTTACCTATTATTTTACTGTATTTTCTCTGGTATATATGCTTGCTCTATTTAAATGTATATACATAGCCACTTACGTGTTAACCATGCTGTATATCTGTCTCCTACATTATGTAACCTGAAATTTGTTGCATCTCAGCAACTTGATTTTGGCCTGAAATTGGTCACTATTGACTGGTGCCTACCCTTTTAAACAAACAGTCAATTTTCCTTTGTCTTCCTGGTGTAATAGATAGCACCCATTTGTCAAAACTCCTGCCAATGAAGTTGTTGAGAGGTACTACAGCCAAAATGGGTGGCTGTAAAGAAGAGAGGTGATCTCATCAGAAACCTAATTGCAGCATAGGTTCATAGGTTCATAGGTAGATACTAGGCTATCTGCCCTAGGACTTCCGCCTCCCTATTAGATTAGCCTACTGTGCCTCTGTAAAGTAGGTCACAGAAGGTACTCTTTTAAGATTAGTTTACTGAGCCTCTGTCTAGCAGGGACACAGAAGAGATCCCAGGGGTGAATTTGCGATTTCCCATCCACGCGTCCAGATTTCGCTTGAAGAGGGTCAGCATGTCTAACATGAATTGGGATTCTATTCCAGAGTGAGGGGAGCCTCTGGGAAATGAATCTGTCCCTCCAGCATGTCCTATTTATTTTTGTGCTGAGGTTTAGGTCCCTGGAGCATGTAGCTCTAAGGGACTTGGATTTTTTGAGGTGGAGCATGTCCATTAATTCTGGGTTTGACATGGCTTTGTACGTCAGGCATAGATTGCCTCTGAGTAGGTGGTAAGCAGCTGAGTAGAGCTGGAGTTTCTTTAGTCGAGCTGCATAGGACATCTGTTTGTAGCCCATGATCCTCTTGGTGAGGTACTTTTGGGGTCTCTCCAGTTGCTGCAGGTGTCTGGTAAGGTACATCCCAAAAGGGGCATTGTATTCAATTATGGGCCTGATGAGTGACGAGTAGAGGGGCACAATGACCTCTCTTGATCTAGATGCAAACCCTTTCATGATAAGGTGGGCTATATAGAAGGTCTTTCTAACCAGTTTGGCGGCGTGGTTTTCAAAGGAGAGATTACTATATACGTTGGTCCCCAAATCTCTAATTACTTCTTCCAGATTTAATGGATTACCACCTATGTGGTAATTTGTGGGCACCTTGTTTTTCCCAAAGGGGATGACTATGCACTTTTTAGCATTTAGCTTGAGGCCGTGGCTCTGGCACCAAGCATCCATCTCTGTGAGACCCTTTTGGAGGATGCTTGTGTCAGCTGGAGATTCGATTATGGCCCCCAGTTTGCAGTCATCTGCGAACTGTGTCAGCCATAATCCCCCCGTGTTAGCCTGAACCTCAGAGAAGTATATACCGAACAAGAGAGGTCCCAGGACTGAGCCCTGTGGGACGCCACTTGTAACTGGTTTGGATTTGGACATGGCACCTGCGATTCTGACCATGTGGGTTCTATCTCTGAGCCAGTTTTCAACCCATCTTGTGATATAGGGGTTGATATTTAAGCTGGTAAGCTTATTTATGATGCCCGAGTGGGGTATTGTGTCAAAGGCTTTAGCAAGGTCCAGGTAGGCTGTGTGGACTACCTTACCCTCATCTATGGCTTTGGTAACTTTTTCAAAGAAATCAACTAGGTTTAAGAGGCAAGGTCTGCCCTTAACAAAGCCAAATTGGGTAGGGTCCAGTGTCTGGAGGCTCCCAATGTCTTTGTTTATGAGTTGCATGATAATACACTCCATAGCTTTACAGAACAGACTAGTCAGGCTTATGGGGCGATAGTTTCCAGGGTCCGTTGTGGCACCACCCTTGTGGAGTGGGACCACTGTAGCTGTATGCCATTCTTTGGGTACATATCCTGTAGTAAGGCTAAGTTTGAACAATGACTTAATGTGAGGGTTCAGTTCTTCTTGGAGCTCGTGTAAGACACAGCCTGGGACACCGTCTGGTCCCATAGATGCTGTGTTTTTTGCATTGGAGAGGGCAGCTTTCACCTGTGCATCTGTGATGTCTGGGAGGTTGCATTCAGTTGGGATAGGCATTTGTTCCTTTGGGGGGAAGGGGGGAGAAGTTTGCGCTGAATCTGTCTGCCAGGATGTTGGCTATGTCTGTAGGTTCGGTATATTTTTTACCATTATGCAACAATTCAGAGCATATCTGGGAGTTTCCGCCTATGTTCCTGACATAACTAAAGAAGGCCTTGTGATTATCTTTAGTGTCTAGGGCAATTTTTCTTTCGAAGCTGGCCTTTGATGATTTTATGAGGGTTCGAAGTTTCTTGCTAATACTGACCAGAGATGCCTTCCCTTTTTGGGATTTTGCTCTGTCATGTAGTAGCTTCCTCCTTCTGTTGTATAGCTTATTTATGGCCAGGGTCCACCAGACCAGTCTCCTGTTTTTGGAGGAGTGAGTCTTGGTTTTATTTGGGATAGCACGATCCATGCATTCCTGCAGGTGCTCATAGAATGCATTTGTAAAGGATTCTGCAGATTGGGCTGTATTATCCTCTGGCCCAGGGGCTTTGAAGGATTCCACCTCAGTCTTGAGAAGTGCAAAGTTGATTTTTGAGAAATTCTTTACAGTGATTTCCTTGGCTGGGGGTGGGGACAGGATATGGATGTCCAGGGAAATTTGTTTATGGTCTGATCTTACCAATGAGGGGTTTTCCTCTGGTGTGGAACATAGAGTCCCCATGTTGGTGATGACCAGGTCCAATATGTTGTTCCCTCTTGTGGGAGTGGTGACCAGTTGTTCCATTGCGTTAGAGTTTATAAATTCCAGGAACCATTTGGCGAGGGTGTTTGTGCTTGAGTAGTTTCCCCAGTCAATGCTTGGGTAATTGAAGTCACCCAATAACATAGTGTTTGGAGAGACCTTCATATTCTCCAGTGTTCTCAGGAATGCCAAGTAGGGTTCCTGTAATAGGGAGGGTGTTCTGTAGCAGGCTACAAACTGAAAGGCAGTTTTGCCCACTGTTAGTTGCACATGGATGATATTCCGATGCTTCGTGCAGTGCCACTAACCTGGAGGTGTAGGTATCTTTGATGAATATAGATACTCCCCCTCCTTTTGTGCTTCAGTCCGAGTTTTGGGGCTGAAACGCATGGTATGAGTTATAACCTGGTAGTGCTGGGGTGCTCTCAGGAGCCTTGAACCAGGTTTCTGTTACTGCACAGACATCGATTTTCTCCATACTGTGGAGAGCCTCGAGTGCATGCATCTTGCGGTTTAGACTTCTGGCATTGAGTAGCATTACCTTTAGTTTTTTTATCCTTGGGTTGTCTATGGAGGTGGGTTTGTCCTTTGAACCTTGCCTAAAAAAGGCACTATAGGGGTGGAAAGAGCCTTGGCCAGTATACGAAAGCCTAAGGGTGACAGGTGCAAGCCGTCCCTAGCAAAGTAACGTGGCTTGTCGAGCATGTCATCCCAGGCAGACAGACACTGGATCCCCTTTGAATGACACCAATACTTTAGCCAATTGTTGAAACTGATCATTTTGTCTTTATACTGTGGCATCATTCTTGTTGAGGGCAAGATGCTACTCAAGGTCAGGGTCATACCAGCCTGGGCTACATGGTCAGAGAGCTCCTCTATGTCTCTTTTCATGTAGTCTAGGGAGGTACGTCTCAAGTCAATCACACCAGCATGGACAATGACAGAGTCATACTTGTACTTGCTTTGGAGTGACCTGAGTGCTTGCATTATGTGGTGGATCCTGGCACCCGACAGGCAGCTTACAGTGACCTTCTCCTTGTTCAGTCTGGTGAGCGGGACGTCAGTGTGCCGGACAATAGAGTCCCCTATAACAAGTGTATTTGGTGTGTTGTTTGGCCTTAAGGGCTGTGACTGTGAGGCACACTGATTTTGTGAGACATGTGATTCATGGGTATTGTTGAGGGGTGGCTGTTGCTTGGATATCTGCTTAGGAGGTCTTTGCTGTTTAGGCAGATTTTTATTTAGAGCCTCTGAGTATGTTTTGTGTGTTTATGTGTTGGGTATGCAGATGCAATAGGTCTGTGTGAGACTGGATTTGTGGTGTGGGTGGTTACCTTTTCCTCCTGACTGACTGTGCCAGTCCTGGGTTGAGAGAGCTCTGCCTCCAGTTTGGCTGTGTAACTGCATCTCTCACATGTATTAGAGTTTGTTGGAAGGAGGAGAGGGTTGTCTGTGTACATAAGGCAATTGTAACATTGCCTCAAAATTCCCAGATTCACCAGCTGGACTGGAGAGTAACCTTGAAACTGACCCTTGGACATACCAGATTAGTATAGGGAACTGTTTTTTTACTGATCAAATTAGGGAAGGGAACTGATTTTTCACTTGATTAGGAAGGACCAATCGGGAGCCTAATACTTATGAGAAGTCAAGGAGGGTGTAGTGCTTTAGTTAGTTAGTGTTTCCTTATAAGAGCTGAGCAAGTGCAGGGCTTTAGAAAGAGAATAGAGTGATTACTTTGAGAGTTTGAACAGTTCTAAGGGAAAAAGTGAAGAGCAGACTTTGTGGAGCCTGGAATAATTTAAACCTGTTTAGGTGGCGCTGCCCGATGCTGCGCAGAGCGCAAAACTGTGCAAAAAGAGAGTTGTAGGGATTTATGAGAGAGAGATCAAGGAGTTTAGAATTGACCCAAAATGGCCAATAAAACTACAGATTCTAGGTAGTAACCACTCCTCCAGGGACAGGCAAGCTGTTCAGTGTTAACCACTCCCACTGGTGAACACAGAGACTTCCCTTTAGCCCAAGCAAGCACTGGCCTTCTAGAAACTTCCAAACAGTTCAGAACAGCAAATCTGTAACTGAACTTTCTTAACTTTCAGAAAGTGGGAAAAAGCAAGATTGTTTTGTTTTTCTTTTCTTTTTGTTGTAGTTTAAAGGTAGCAGAGATACACAAGCAGCAAAATAATCACAACAGTGCAATAAATGACCCCACACTTGAGTGCTAGGTCAAAATCAGGTAAAATGCAGTTTTTAGAAAAAAAAAACGATTTTAAATTAAGTGCAACACAGGAAATGCAGTAAACAGGCTCTAGATGTGTTCCAAGTACTGTTACTGTTACAGATATAAACTTTAGCAAGCCAGAAAATGCCAAAAAATAGGCGGCAAAGCAGTAAACCTTAACAAAAAATCAGAAGAAAATACTTAAAATCACAAAAGTGGCTCCTTTTCTTCTCTCAGCATTTTCTCCCCTTGGTAGGTGCTTCAGCAACAACTAGCAAGCCTGAAAAGATGTCAAAACCATGAGGCAGCTGGGTTTTAAGAGAGAGAGATCAAGGAGTTTTGAATTGACCCAAAATGGCCAATAAAACTGCAGCTTCTAGGTAGTAACCACTCCTCCAGGGACAGGCAGGCTGTTCAGTGTTAACCACTCCCACTGGTGAACACAAAGACTTCCCTTTAGCCCAAGCAAGCACTGGCCTTCTAGAAACTTCCAAACAGTTCAGAACAGCAAATCTGTAACTGAACTTTCTTAACTTTCAGAAAGTGGGAAAAAGCAAGATTTTTTTTTGTTTTTTTTTTCTTTTTGTTGTAGTTTAAGGGTAGCAGAGATACACAAGCAGCAAAATAATCACAACAGTGCAATAAATGACCCCACACTTGAGGGCTAGGTCAAAATCAGGTAAAATGCAGTTTTAGAGAAAAAAACAATTTTAAATTAAGTGCAACACAGGAAATGCAGTAAACAGACTCTAGATGTGTTCCAAGTACTGTTACTGTTACAGATATAAATGTTAGCAAACCAGAAAATGCCAAAAAATAGGTGGCAAAGCAGTAAAACTTAACAAAAAATCAGAAGAAAATACTTAAAATCACAAAAGTGGCTCCTTTTCTTCTGTCAGCATAACCAAGGAAGACTGTGTAACACTTCCATGTTGGGCGATAGTGCTCTATGTGCAATATTTACAGATATGGACATCCTTGAGGGTTTACTTGTTGGTAAGTTAATCTGCATCTGAGTGTATATGAATGTGCTTCTGATATACTGCAGTATTCACTACAGCCATTACCTGTGGTTATCTACTGGAACTGTGGTTCATGACCCCCTTGAGAACCATTATCCATGCCTGCTGAAGACATAGTCATCAGAATGCACACCATGCATTTAACACTATTGAGTGACTATTTAGTGTTCTGAAATTCCAGTTCTGGTGTCTGTATATATCTGGGGGTATAGTGCAGTATTTTGATGCACTTTAAATGTTTATAAAGCACTTTAATTGCTCAGGTTACACTTTAGATTTAAATTTTCTTGACTCACTGACTAATTGATCAACTATTGTAGGACAAAATGTTTTAGTATTTGTTAATCTAGAGATGTATAAGTACTTTTGTATGAACTTGCATTTTAAAAGTTTTTTGATGCACTTTGTGATTCTGAAGCAATTGCTCAGGATGCACTTCAGATTTTAATTTTCTTGACTCATTGATTAATTGATCAACCATTGTAGGACAAAATGTTTTAGTATTTGTTAATCTAGAGATGCATAAGTGCTTTTGTATTAAATTCTTAAATTATAATGTTAAATGCAATAGGAATGTAAGGGGTTGCACTTTATATATTTTGATGCACTTTGAATGTTTCTGAAGCACTTTACTGCTCAGGATGCACTTTAGATTTTAATTTTCTTGACTCACTGA
The DNA here is from genome assembly GCF_019279795.1 of Protopterus annectens. Classification (NCBI taxonomy): domain Eukaryota; kingdom Metazoa; phylum Chordata; order Ceratodontiformes; family Protopteridae; genus Protopterus; species Protopterus annectens. The sequence goes on along the minus strand of NC_056729.1, from coordinate 1,290,181,970 downwards.
TTAATTGATTAATTATTGTATAATTGAATTGAATAATGAATGTAGTGAAATGTATATAAAGCACACCTTTCTTGTGCATGATTATTCCCTGGAAGACTTGATGCCAAAGTACTAGGAACACAGTAAACGTGGATGGTGATCGTTTCTCCAGTTGTTCAGTGTGTTTTTTCTTTCATTCTTTCTTTGGTGAGTTGGTTTGTGGAATGGTGTTTTTGGAGTTTTCTGACAGTATGTTGGTTACTGGAGCTTCGGTTGGTGGAGACATATCCAATTCCATGTCCAATTCAGTAACCACCTTTCTTTCCTGTACAGAAATGTGGAGAGAAAGGGATGAGAAGGTGGCTGCTTCTGATTAGTGGTCTTGTAATGGACTGGGAGACCAGCAGGCAACCAGGTATGAGAGACTAGAACGTTTGCTTGTAAAGGAGGTGTCCTTATATTATGATACCCGGTTGCTGGAGAAATATATCAGCCTGATTTTAACTCCTCTGGGTTTAAAGGTGGACAAACTTCCAGCTTCTGAATTTTCTGATTTATTTGAAGTGTGGAAGAATATCTCTTTACAGTGTACTTTAGGGTGGCTTAAAGTACCTGTCAAATGTAACAATAGACTGCATGAACAAGCAAGAAATTCAAATTTGGAGCTGCAGGACGAGCTTAAGGGGGAAACTACAACTGCCGTATTTGATAATAAAATGAAGGACATTCATGTGAGAGTGGGCAAAACTGAGGCTGAAATACTTGAAAGAAAATGTAGTAAATTGGACAGAGATGATCATGATTATAGGAACAACCTCATATTTCAATGGCAGAGAACCTAGGCACAGCAGGTCCACCTTAAAAAATACGGCTATGAGGTCTCAGAGTTCATGAGAGTCATCCTTTTCATCCACAGAGGCAAGCAGCAGCATCAGCATCAACAGCAGGAAAAGTGTTTTGTTTGAGGAATTGAGTGAAGGAGGTGTCCAGCAGGGTGAGCAGAGCAGTGGTCAGAGAGTCAGCCCACACCAATCGAAAAGCAAGCGCAACCAGAGGTGGCATAACAGGAAGAAATGAAGAAAATGAGAGAATTGGACATTTTAGACTTAACATTACTAATGATGTTGTCACATGTAATGAGGAGCATAATAACAGGCATGTCTGGAATAATGTAAATAGTTCACATTCAGTGAGTCAAAGTGAAATATTAAATATTATTACTCTATCAGATTTGCAGTTAGATGATAACATGTATAGTTTACTTTTGAAAGGAATGAAATTTGTGCCAACATATTTTCCAGCTTTGGCAGACATGTTAGAAATATGTGCTTTTTGTTGCAAACTACATTTAAAGGCATTTGTTTATAAAACAAATTCAGAAAATGCAAATGGTAATGTAATGTGCAGCATTGATGAAGAACCATTGCTAGATTTGTCTTTGTATGAAAATGAGTTGGTGGATATTTTTGCTTATGAACAGGAGCTTGAAAGTAATAGTAACAGTGTTGGAGATGGTTTTTCATATTACATTGGCTATGGAAAGTTTAGTATTCCTAAGGTTCCTTGTGTTAGCACTTTTTATCCACCTAGAACTGTCTCAGCCATAATAAATGTTGAGAAGGTGTTATACAAACAGTTGTAAGTTGATGTTTTATGACAGTTATAAGCCCCATAACTTTAAAAAGCATGAACAGAATGCATTAATGCAGTTAAGAAGCTTGAATAAAGATTGCACAGGCAGATAAGGGTGGTAATTGGGTAATAATGTCTATAGTGAAATACAACAATATGGTGAAGGAATTGTTGCAGGAAGTTGGTGTTTATGAACAGGTGCAGTCAAATGTTCTGGATGCATATAATGACTTGTTGCTGGAATTACTTGAAAAGGGAGAAAGACTGGGATTTTTTTCACCACTGATATAAAAAAGTTATATGTAAAATCCTAGAATGGCTAAGTTTTATGCCATTCCCAAGGTACACAAGGACTTAACAAATCCCCCTGGGAGACCTATAGTGTCAGGGGTGGGGGGATATCACCAAAATACTGGCATTTTTCTGGATGCACAGTTGAAAGAGCATTTGAAGCTAGTCCCTTCACACATTAAAAATGGTAAAGAGTTCACAGACACTTTGGGAGGTACTGAGTGGCAAGAGGATTTTTTTCTGGGCAACTGTTGATGTTAAGTCCTTGTATACCAATATTTCTCATTGGTGGTCTCTGAAAGCACTAGCCAGGCTATTGGGGGAAGGTCCCAGAACAAGTTATATTTTACAGCTGTTGGAGTTTGCACTGACACACAAATTATTTAGTTTTGAGGACAATGTTTTTCTACAGAGAACAGGAACTGCTATGGGGACATCTTTTGCCCCATCTTATGCCATAATTTTATGGATTTTTTTGAGGAGAGCTGTGTTTATAGGAATACATATTTTTGGAAAATGATATAGTTTTCAAACGCTATATTGATTATTTGTTTTTATATGTAGAGGGGAGATTAGTCTTTTTGAACAGTTCATGTTGGAACTAAATCAGAATCAGTATGGCATCACAGTATCCTATCAAACTCATAGACATAAGATACAGTTTCTAGATTTGGAGTTATTTGTGGATAAAGACAAGCTAGTGTCCTTTAAACCATTTTATAAGGAAACAGTGGCTAATAATTTTTTGAGTGCAGACAGCGTGCATCCAGAACATTTACTTGATTCTCCCCGTTATGGAGAATTCAAGCGCATTAGTGACAATGTTCATGACAGAACCACATTGGATGGGGAATTTAACATTGTTAGATGCAAGCTGGCGAAGAGAGGGTATTCTAGCCAGGTGTTAAATAGGGCTGAGGAAAATGTGAGAGCAGATTGCTGGTCGGAGAGTATGGATTCATGCAATATATCATGGGCATGGAGATTATCATAAAGTGGGCAAGGATGATATATTTTTTGTTAACAAATTTTCCCTTTTTTCAGCTACATTGAAGGCATTAATGCACAGGGTTTGGCCTATTATGCAGCAGGATGAGGAAGTGCACAACATTTTCAAGGGCGGGGTTGTTTTTTCTCGTAGTAGATTTCACAACTTGAAGGAATTATTGAACAGTAGGGTAAGTAGGATGGGAACTGTTTCTAACACCGTAGGCACCTTTAGATATGGAAGGTGCAAGGTGTGTGACAAAGTCAAGAACATTTCAGGTACTTTGATTAATGGAAAGAAGTTCATTGCCCTGGGATCTTACAACTGCAGTACCAGTGGGGTTGTTTATGCCAATGGATGTGATTGTCTACCTGTACAGTGGTATACAGGCCAAACCAGAAGAATGGTGAAAAGAAGAATTATGGGGCATTTGGGGGATGTGAGGCATGTCAGGCTTAATAATCCTGTGGCCCAGCATTTCCACGCTGTTCACAATGGTAATACTAGCAGTTTATTTTTTTCTGTTTTAAATAAACCTTATGTAGTACAAGGCATGGAATATGGGTGCGTTTTGTTAAGGATGGAAAGTAGATATAGTATTAATTTTGGAACTTTGTGGCCCCATGGGCTTAATATGGAGTTAGATTTACATGTATAGGATGAAATGTTTTAGTATGTATTATTTTATAAATGCATAGACATATATTATTGATTTATATGTATAGCATAATATATTATTGATTTATATGTATAGCATAAAATATTTAAATATTTAAGCATTTGTTAATCTAAAGATGTATAGGTGCATTGGCATGAACTTCTAGGAATAGGAATGTAAGGGGTTGCATTTTAAAAGTTTTTTGATGCACTTTAAATAAATGTTTCTGAAGCACTTTAATTGCTCAGGATGCACTTTAGATTTAAATTTTCTTGACTCACTGACTAATCAACTATTGTAGAGCAAAATGTTTTAGCATTTGTTAATCTAGAGATGTATAAGTGCTTTTGTATGAACTTGCGTTTTTTTTTGATGCACTTTAAATGTTTCTGAAGCATTTTAATTGCTCAGGATGCACTTTAGATTTAAATTTTCTTGACTCATTGATTAATTGATCAACCATTGTAGGGCAAAATGTTTTAGTATTTGTTAATCTAGAGATGCATAAATGCTTTTGTATTAACTTCTTAAATTATAATGTTAAATGCAATAGGAATGCAAGGGGTTGCACTTTATATGTTTTGATGTACTTTGAATGTTGCTGAAGCACTTTACTGCTCAGAATGCACACACACACGCACACACACACACACACATACATATATTCACATTCACAATGTCACTGTGATATGTTGCTTTTGTGAAATGGCAACAAATGACAGTGATGTTGCTGTTGTGAAACAGATGGCTGTGTACACATAGAACCTGACAGGGAGCACATGATAACAAGATATGTTTGATAGGAGATTACTAGGCTAGCATCTTAAGGGCCCTTATAAGCCTAGCCAATATAACCCAATTTCCCTAAAATATGGCCCCTAGGGGCAAGAGTATGGCATAGATTTGTGCCTGTGTGTTGAGTATCTTACAGATTGCCCTTGTCCATAAGGGACATTGGCACTATAACAGGTGGGAATTTGTGATCCCCATTAATTGATTCAAACTGTGTTTGAAGAGGGCCAAGGAAGGGAATACTGTGAATAGGAAGCCTGTTCTAAAGAAGGAGCAATCCCTGAGACACATCTGTCTTTCCAACATGTTTTGTTTGAGTCACTAAGTTTAGATCCTTAAATCATGTGACCCTCATGCTGTTTGACTTGTCAGCATGTCAACACTTACATAATATCAATTGTGAGTATAGGCTGGCCGGTGCAGAGGTGAGAGTGCATGTGAGTCGCCTATGTAGTGTCTGGATAAAATGACTGGCAGTATGCAATTGCAATAAATATGCTCCCCACATCAAATCATGGGTAGCTATATCAGGCATGGCTGTATATGGAGTAGCAGACTTCAATATATCTCACGTCCAGTATGTGTGTGAAAATACACAGCTAAGACAGCATGCATAGCAACATAGCACTGTATAAATAGACAGTGTCAGCTGTGTCATGGTTGTGGACTGTGACAGGCAAAGTGTATGATACCACTGTATGTGATAGACATAACTGGGTCCAAGTGTGCACAGCAGTATATAGATCCCTGAGAAAAGCAGACTTGACAATACAATAAAAGTACATTACAGATATACGCAGTCAAATTTTACACTTTATGTGGTAAAAGGCTTGTGGCAAAAGATATGGGGAATTACCATAAATATCCACAATGTGCTGTGCCTGGTGCAACTGTCATCATCAATACAGGCTGAGGAGTCATACAGGCATTCTGCGAGGGCTCAGTGTGGGTTGCACTAATGTAGGTAGGGTACCTTTTTTGGTGGCCTCCACCATGTCCCTGGGCTGCCTTTTGCACTTGAGGATCAGCTTTAACCTGTTGTGTGAATGGACTCTCTGGATTGACCCCTTGGGTGTCAGTTGACATCATGCACTTTCCTCTGTTTGTAGTTGTTGAAGAACAAATAATACTGATCTGTGTCTATATTTGCTGACCAGCACATTCAGTACATGAGTGTTGCTGTGCATGCATTCCACAGTCATGGCATGTATGGCATCTGCAGCACTGTGGCATTGCTCATGTACTGTAGAAACGGTCTGCATTACATAAAGTGCAATAGCTGCTATATTCTCTGCTGTGAAATGGCAGACATGATCTCAGCATGCCTGCACTCTTGACTATTATGTATCGCACACAGTTGGTGTGCTGCTCTTTGAGTTAACATATCAAATGCATGCTGTTCTGCACAAGTTCAAAGCTGAAATATTTTATTTGTTTACAACCACAAAAATACCCATGAAGTTGTAACAGCTGAGCAATTTTGACATATACACCCTTGTGGAACATTGTTGTCTATTATGGAGACATGTCTCCACCAAGAGAACCCTGTTAGAAACAATGGACATACTTATAGGGGACACCAAAACTATTAAAATATAATTATGACCACTGATATGGACACAAAATATTACATGCAGAATAAACAATAGCAAAGCACTAAATGTTTATGGACAGCAGTGTTTTCAGACAAAGTTTGCAAATATCTGGGCCAGTAATCAAGAAGCCTGAATCCTGGCCACTGACACTGGGGATGGACATTCACTTGGAACAAAAAACACAGTTAATCTGGGGGGTGGGTCCTCTCTCTCTCTCTACTGGCACAAGTGTAGGACTGAGTCCTCAACCGAGTGTCTAAGCCAAGTCCTCCAGCACCATCTCTGTGGAGCCAGTGGCACAGATTTACTAGCTATGTCCCCTTCTGCCCAGACTAGAAGGTAGTTACACCACCAAACAGCCAGGCTTTCAGGAGTGGCTACAGTGTCACCAATAGATATAAGCACTCTCAAAGGTTAAAATATTCTCTAAAGGACCAGCCACAGTGAAAAGTTTAAATACATTTAATAATAAAAAATAAAAGAACATGAAAATACTAAATATCTATTTACAATAAATAGATTTTTTAATCACAGAAAATATTAAAAATAACACAGACAGACAGGCTCACACAGTTACAGAAAAACAATACTTAACTAATCTCACTATATTTATCTACTTGATCTAAAAATTATTATTCTCTGGTTGCTTACTACAGCAAGGCAATATGAAGTAGGTGAGAGGTACTTCCTTGTCAGATTACAAAAACAGTCTGCTCTGAGACTTCAGCCTCAGCTAGTCTTAAAACATTATTTTAATGATGGACTACAGACTGATGTCACATAAATCTCGTCATCTAACTTCTGTTTCCCATGCAAACCTCACTGGTAGAAACTTCCAGGATTTAGCACATATGTGTCAATAATATACACACACAGAGCCTTGCTAAGATCTGCTGCAGCTCCTGGAAATCATAAAACAATTTAAAACCTCCACCCTTCCAGAGTAGCAATTAGTTCACCCAAAGACAATGCCTAGTACAAACTTTTTATCTCTGGCTGCACTGAGAACTGTAACATACAATCTTTAAGCCTAGGCCCAGTAATTTAATTACAAAACCATTTTCAGTATCTTTTAAAACATATGCATTTAATCCAGTTAATATACAGCCTGGACCCACTGTTGATACATTTTTAACACAAGCAACTTTACAATTACATCTTCAACACAAGCATCTTTACAAATCAGTTTGATATACAAATGACATGTAATTCTTTACAAAATTGGCATAGCTGACCATACCTCACATCACAGCTTACATAAAGGATCTTTAATTAAATGGGTACTATAACTGGAAAAACGTACAGGAAAGATGAAACATATATCTGTAAACAGCAATAACTTCAACATAACTTTGTGGATAATCACAAATGGCCGAGCATCCATATTTGCATATACAAAAGATAAGCAAATGAATCACAATCATCATCATCAGCCCCCTTTTTCCCATTTTTCTACATGGGGTCAGGGTATCATGTTAACTGTCACCAACTCTCTCGATTCAGTGCCACACTCTTGCCTTCTTCAACACTCATGCCTGACTGTCAGGGCTGGCGTAGTGCTTTGATGCCCTCTAAGCCTCACCCACACCATTTCAGCCACACCCACAGGGTCTCTCCCCAAGAAAGCCAGTCCAGTCATTTCCTTAAATTATTTAAATGCATAGGAAGAAAATGTATTTAAACTGCAACTACCTTGCAGCCATTTACTTTAATATACAGAGCGGGATCATGGTCAAATAGGGCCCTAGGCAGGGTAATAGACCACTCCTCCCACAGCAGACCCTCCTGCAGCAACCCCCTGCCCCCCCCTCCAGCAGTAGTCCCCTCCTCAGCCATTCCAGTGTTCCATTATTTGGTTATTTCTCACCAGTTACCATGCATACTGTTCTCTTATTTGATTCTACAATGATTACAGATAGTGAAATAAAATAGCTAAAACAAAGATAGCCATTTGCTAAGCAAGCAATAGTCTTGCAATGAAAACGACTTAGCATAAGCAGTAAACTTCTCTGCCTTTGAAACTCTCATTCATTGAAATGGCATGAAAACCCGCATTATAGAAAATGCATCAGGCCAGTGGAGAATTGTTTACCTTTGGTCTGTTTTCAAAACAGACTCCTTGCACACATTTTTAGGGCCATGCATACATGTATTTGTTCTTTGGTTCACACTCCTGATTGCACTGAATTATGTTCTTTGTATAATACAGCACCACTTATTAGAATGTGTTTTACATTTGTAGTTTTAAACATTCTTTTAATAGGCAATGAAACAAAATGTATGAACCAGTAACTACCCATTTCAGAAAATTTCAACCATAAAATGCCACTCAAGACTTCTGTCATTACAATCCACCAGTATTACTCCATACGCATCATCTGAATTCCACATTAAAGAAATCTGTAACTAATGAAGAGGTTGCTACTGGCAAACAACTTTACATATCAATGTTTTAGCTACAAATTCAGTGCCTGCTGTCCTAGAGAATTAAATTGCTATATATATATAAAAAAATTGGTGCACTGGTAATATTGAAATAGGAATAATGCACCAAATAATCAACAATCATATGGCACTGCAGTATAGCACTCCATCTACATGGTGTGGGAAGTAGAATCACAGCCCTTTCTGCCAAAAGGCAATTATGCTACAACACTGCTTTCAGATTCTACACCACAGTATGCCATTTGATAAACAAAAAACAGCTAGCTACACACTGAAAACATTTACAATTGTTAGTGTATTTTAAATTTTAGTTTTGAACATTTTTCCAGTAAGCAATGAAACAACATGTATGAACCAGTAATGACAAAACTGCTAATTTCAGAACATTTTAACTATAAAAGGCCCCTCAAACATCTGTCATTGCAACCCACCATCTCTGCAGAAGTAAAATTCATCCGAATAATTATACACAAGAGATTTGTAACTAATGAATACTGGCAAACAACTTTACATTTCAGTATTTCATCTACAAATTTAGTGCTTGTGGTATACTGGTAATATTGCAATAGAGAATGACTGAGAAACCATTTCAGAAAAGTTCATAGTTACTAGACATCTTAAACAACAGCGATAAAACTGACAACTACAGCATTAAATACCATGCCTCCATACCTCTCAACCTCTTAGCACAAGAAATCTGAATTGTTTGTGTCTTTCGGCTTTTCCTGGTTGGGGGTCGCCACAGCAGAACGCCGGTCCGCTAATGATTGGTAGTGGATCCGCTAATGATTGGTAGTGGATTATAAATATTGCACTTACAGACTTAGAAAGTTGCTAGAATAACAACATTTGTTATAGCATGCATTTTCTGAAGGATGTGAAGGCTGAAACTCAAATGTATGACATTTAGTTATTTAAATCATCCAAAGCCTTACATGATGTGGATGCAATGGCCGAAAAAATAGGGATAGATTTTAAATATTGCACCGTTTTTAACTTAGAAAAGTTGCTAGAACAACAGGATTTGAGTTAACGTGCATTTCTGAAGGATATGAAGTCTAAAAATTGTCTATAAACAACCATGGAATGGGTAAGGTCAATCTAAGCAAATAGGATAGGTTAATTTGAGAAGGACAGCTAGCCAATACTTACCTATGACCCTATGGACAGTATAAAAGAAAAACATACATCAGGAATACCCAGCACTATGGATAAAAGCCTGCTAAGAATGTATGAACGATATCATGAACACCCAGCATTACTGCAACTATGGAAAATGGGGTGTCTATCTTTTTTCTAGATGGGGCTAGGGTGAAAATAGGTGGAGGTTATAGCAACAAGTGATGTGCCAACAAATAGCAACTCAGTTATCAACAAAAGTAGATTGGAGGTATTAAGGGTTAGTTCTTCAGCTGAGATGGATATCTGGTACAGTGGTAGCATTGTTACCTCACAGCAAGAGGTTCTCCGCTCTGCTTGGGCTGGGAGTGCCATCAGTGTGGAGTCTGCGTGCTTGGCTTGGGAGTGCCATCAGTGTGGGAGTCTGCATATTCTCCCTGCCTTTGTTGAAGATTGGGCATTGAGCTGGCACCTCGGCATTTCATAAAAAATCTACTGCCAATCATTAGTGGACCAGAGTTCGCTGAAAGTCAAACAACAACTCTACATTCCTTATTACGGTTATTCTATACAAAGACTAAGAAGGTACTCAGTGGACTTCTTACGCATTCTTCCAGAACTGGAGGTAAACATGAATACTCCAGGTATGCCAGCTCAGGGTCACTATTTACAAAGTCTGTGTACTGTATGTCCTAAGGTCATTTTAGCAATCATGCAAGTTCATAGATAGATAGATAGTTCATAGATTAGTACTAAGCTAACTGCCCTTGTGAGCCATTTTAAGCCTAGCCAAGCCTAGCCAATGAGAGAGACTGAGACTCCCACCCTGTGTTTGTTGTAAGGCAAACACCTTAACCATTAGGCCACCCTCCCAACCCTTTTGAAATGTGTACCTTATTACTAGTCATGAAACAAGATGATTTAAATTTAGCAGTCTTTAATAAGGCCTGAAAAAATCTACATTCTGAACCACACTTGCAGCTGGAATATTTCTAATTATGCATTAAAATTAAAGATTAAGGGATTACTATAATAAATATAATGCACAACAGCAGAATTTAATGAATATGTTAATGATCTTTGGATGAGTTGTGTATAACGACTTTGAGTTTGATCACCATATGCTCAGCTTTCATGTAGCTTGAAGGATCAATGGGTCATCCTTGAAAACAAGCAGATGCATTTAGTGGGTCTTACTTCCAAGAGGAGATGCACTTATATTTCTATTGCTAAACATAATGCTTCTTTTCAGGGAAGCTATCCAGCAAGGAATATAATGAGAGATGTTATTTTTCACTTGCTAGTACTGTGTGTGTGTGTGTGTGTGTGTGTGTGTGTGTGTGTGTGTGTGTGTGTGTGTGTGGTGTGTGTGTGTGTGTGTATGTATGTATGTATGTATATATATATATATATATATATATATATATATATATATATATATATATATATATATCTACAATTGTTTTGAGGTCAGTTGAGAGGTATGTTGCACACACACAAAGCTAGCAGTGTGTAAACACACAACCTACTTTCTTCTCCATGAAGCAAGACACTTCTTCCTTCTTGATACAGCAACAACCAAATTCCATACCTCCTACTCTCATACAACACAAACAAGCACCTTTGAAGCATCTGGCCAACCTGCAGGTATAAAAGTGGGAGGGAATCCATCCCTCTCTCTTTGGACATCCTCGGTTTCTCTTACCTTCTTCTTGTGTCTGTCCCAAATTCCTCTGACCAGATTGTCTCTTGCTTTTTTCGCATGGTGACAAACCCACTGTATCTGTTTCTTTGATATTTTCTGCAATTGGAGCTTCCTCATTTTTCTTCATCTGTCCCACAGTGTGCATCCTACCACCTTTCTCAGTCACTTCATTTCCATCACCTCTAGCTTCTTCAACTGTTCTGTCTGTACTAACTGTCTAGTACACCTTACTTTTTTTTTTTTTTTCTTTCTTCTGTCATAGACTCACTACTCACCTGATACTCTATGCCAGCTGCCTGCAGACTGATTTCTTCTTTGACCTCTTCATTCAGACTACCCTTCTCCTCAACTACCCCTCCCAGTTGCTTGAAGCCATTTACCTGTTCCACTATCTTCCCTTCTATCTCTATTCTCACCTTCTTCTGATTTACTGAATTTACTGCCATTACCACCACCTTCTTATCTGTGCTTAGTTTCATCCCTTTGTGCCATCAGATTTGTCTGCCTGTACTGCCACATCATTTGCAAACAGCAGCTTTGTTTGTTTGCTAATGTAGTCCATCACCAGTATGAACATCAGTGGGCTTAGAGCTGAACCCTAATGTACATCCACTCCCACTGGAAACCCCTCTCAGGCCGAACATGTACTTGAGTCATTGGGTCCCTGTACATAGCCTGCACTAATGTTTCTCTCATCTCAGGTCAATTGTCAAATTGTACTCACTGCATCTAAAATCTAAATCTCCCATCCATCATGATACTACTCTGCACTACCCATTCTGCATCACCCTCTCCAGAACTATCATTTGCAGTGTGATAGGAGTTTGATGCTCTGTACGCCCACAGTGTGAATGTCCCTTTGTTCTTGTACACTTTGCACAAAGTCCCAAGCTTGTGCTTCTCTCCTTTATCTTCCTTTGATGTCACTCTGGACTGGTTGAGCAGGTGTTGACTGGTTCCCACTTATGAAGGGTGTCAGATCATCATTATTATCTTATCTTCTATGTCTTTGTCTTTGTCTCGCGATTTGATTGGTTTGAGTTGCTTTCCACCTTTCCAAAGTTGGTACAATTGCACCAGTACTCTATCTATTTTCTGCTATTTCTCTTTCTTAACTCTAGTCTTTTAGTGTAGTAGTCTAGCCTAGCATGGTCAGTCTTTTCTGTCTCCCACTTCTTCCTTTCTTTTGAAGACTTCTGGGACTTGTCACTACTCTTGTATGTGATCTTGTGACTGTCTCTCTTGTGATCATCTCTCTTTTTGGTTACTATCAAGCCATTTGCCAGACAGAAGTCTAGAATGTCTTCTCCTTCTTTATTCTTGTTGCCTCACCCATGTGGACCCAGGCAGTCCTCGTACAAAAGTGTACAGAATACTTTTAGAATACTGTGCCTCAAGTAGTAGTGACAGTGAAGACCCCCTTACATAATAGAATTAGTTTACTGTGCCTCTGTCTAGTAGTGACACAGAGATGACCCCCTGGGTAAACCTACGATCTCCCATCCACTCGTCAAGATTTCTCTTGAAGAGAGTCAGTGAGGGGCTCTGCCTAACATGAACTGGGATTCTGTTCCAGAGTATGGGAAGCCTCTGGGTTATGAATCTGTCCCTCCAGCATGTCCTATTCATATTTGTGCTGAGGTTTAAATCTTTAGCTCTCGTGGTTCTGATGGATTTGGATTTTTTGAGGTGGAGCATGTCCATCAGTTCCTGATTGGACATGGCCTTGTACGTCAGGCACAGATCACCTCTGAGTAGGTGGTATGCTACTGAATAGAGCTGGAGTTTCTTTAGTCTGGCAGCAGATGACATATGTTGGAGACCCTTGATCCTCTTGGTGAGGTACTTTTGGGGTCTCTCCAGCTTTTGCAAGTGCTGGGTGAGGTACATACCAAATGGGGCATTGTACTCAATCATGGGCCTGATAAGGGAGGAGTATAGGGGTACAATGACCTCCTTTGATCTGGATGTGAATCCCTTCATGATAAGGTGGGCAAGGTAGAAAGTCTTTCTAACCACTTTGTCAACGTGGGTGTCAAATGAGAGGTCACTATCGACTTGGGTCCCCAGGTCTCTGATTACTTTTTCTGTACTCAGTGGGTTACTATCTATGTGATAATTTGTGAGTACTTTGTTTTTCCCAAAGGGGATGACTATACATTTTTTGGCATTTAGTTTAAGGCCATGACTCCGGCACCAGTTGTCCGTTTCAGTGAGGCCTTTCTGTAGGATGTATGTGTCAGCTGGTGTATCGACTATGGCGCCTAGTTTGCAGTCATCTGCTAACTTTGTCAGCCACAACCCTCCCATGTTTGCTTTCACATCTGAGAAATAAATGCCGAACAAGAGGGGTCCCAGGACAGAGCCCTGTGGGACACCACTTGTGACTGGCTTTGAGTCTGACATGGCTCCAGCGATTTTGACTTTATGGGTTCTGTCCTTTAGCCAGTTTGCAACCCATCATGTGACATATGGATTTACATTTAAGCTGTTGAGCTTGTCTATGATGCCTGAGTGGGGTATTGTGTCGAAAGCTTTAGCCAAGTCCAGGTAGGCTGTATGGACTGCTTTGCCCTCATCAATGGCTCTAGTGACTGTTTTGAAAAAGTCAACCAGGTTCAAAAGGCAGGATCTGCCCTTTACAAAGCCGAACTGGGTGGGATCAAGTGTCTGTAGGTCCCCAATGTCTCTGTTTATGAGTTCCATAATGATTCTTTCCATAGCTTTGCAGACCAGGCTGGTTAAGCTTATGGGGCGGTAGTTACCAGGGTCTGTAGACGTGCCTCCTTTGTGGAGTGGGACCACTGTTGTTGTACGCCAGTATTCAGGTACATATCCTGTAGTAAGGCTAAGGTTAAATAGCATTTTTATGTGCGGGTTTAGCTCCTCTTGGAGTTCACGTAGCATACAACCCGGGATACCATCAGGTCCCATTGATGCTGTGTTTTTAGCTTTGCTGATGGCAGTTCTCACCCGAACATCTGAGATGACAGGGAGGTTACATTCAGCTGGGATAAGTATTTCTTCTTTTGGGGGTGAGGGAGGGGAGAAATTTGCACTGAACCTGTCTGCCAGAATGTTGGCAATATCTGTGGGTTCAGTGTATTTTTTGTCATTGTGAACTAACTCTGAGCATATCTGAGGGTTTCTGCCCAGGTTTCTAACATAGCAGAAGAAGGCCTTGTGGTTATCTTTAGTGTCCATAGCGATTTTTCTCTCAAAGTTGGCCTTGGATGTTTTTATGTGAGAACGTAGCTTTCTACTAGTGCTGATCAGAGATGCCTTCTCTTTATGGGATTTTGCTCTGTTGTGCAGTAGCTTCCTTCTTTTGTTATACAATTTGTTTATGGCTGGGGTCCACCAGACAGGATGCCTGCCCTTGGTGGAGAGGGTCTTGGTTTTTTTGGGGATTGCATGATCCATGCATTCTTGGAGATGTCCGTAGAAAGCATTTGTGAAGGATTCAGCATTGTGGGATGTGGTTTCCACTGGCCCAGTGGGCTTAAAGGATACCATCTCAGTCTTAAAAAGTATAAAGTCGGCTTTTGAGAAGTTTTTCACTGTAGTCTTTTGTGTTGGAGGTGGGATATGTATATCCAGGGTGATTAGTTTGTGGTCAGATCTCACTAGTGAGGGGTATACTTCTGGTGTGGAGCACTTTGTCCCCATGTTTGTGATGATCAGGTCTAGTATATTATCTCCCCTTATGGGAGAGGTGACTAGCTGTTCCATTGCATTTGAATTTATGAATTCCAGGAACCTTTGTGCTAGGGTGTTAGGGCTAGAATAATGCACCCGGTCTATGAAGTCTCCCAATATGATGGTGTTTGGTGAGACATTCATATCCTCCAATGTCTTCAGGAAGGCTGAATGGTGTTCCTGAGATTGGGAGGGTGGTCTGTAACATGCTACCAGTTGTATAGCAGTTTTGCCTACGGTTAGTTGCACCTGGATGGTCTCTGTTGCTTCATGTGTTGCCACTAACCTGGAGGTGTGTGTGTCCTTGATGAATATGGACACTCCCCCTCCCTTTTTGGTTTGGTCCGAGTTTTGGGGCTGAAAAGCATGATATGAGGTATAGTCTGGTAGTGCTGGGGTGCTCTCAGGAGCCTTGAACCAGGTTTCAGTTACTGCACAGACATCGATGTTCTCCATACTGAGGAGTGCTTAGAGAGCCTGCATCTTGAGATTTAGACTTCTGGCATTGAGCAGCATTACCCTTAATTTTTTTCCATTTTTGTTTTCTAAGGAGGTGGGTTTGTCTTTTGAGCCTTGCCTAAAAAAGGCACTATGGGGGTGGCAAGAGCCTTAGCCAATATCCGGAAGCCCAGTGGTGACAGATGCAAGCTGTCCCTTGCGAAGCAGCGTGGCTTGTCCAGCATGTCATCCCAAGCAGACAGACATTTGATCCCCTAGAATGACACCAGTAATTGAGCCAATTATTAAAGCTGATCATCTTATCTTTGTATTGTGGCATCATTCTTGGTGAGGGCAAGATGCTGCTCAGGGTCAGGGTCATACCAGCCTGGGCTACATAATCAGAGAGCTCCTCTGTCTCTTTTCATGTAGTCCAGGGAGGTATGTCTCAGGTCATTCATGCCGGCATGGACATATTTGTACTTGCTTTGGAGTGATCTGAGTGCGTGTGTTATGTGGCGAATGCTAGCTACCGATAGGCAGCTCACCGTTACCCTCTCCTTGTTCAGCCTGGTAAGTGGAACGTCAGTGTGTCTGACTATAGAGTCACCTATTACTAGTGTATCAGGCATGGTCTTTGGCCTTAAGGGCTGTGATTGTTTTACACACTGATTTATTGAAGTATGTGTTGCATGTGTTATGTTTTGAGGTGGTGGATTTTTGGGTGTCTGCTTTGGGAGCCTCTGTTTTGGTAAGTTTTTTGTTAGAGCCTCCGAGTATGTCTTTGTGTTATTATGTGTTTGGTTTGCAGTTGTGGTAGGTCTATGTGGGACTGGGTTTGGTTTAGGTTTTTACCCATTACCATCTCTGTGTTCTGTGTCACACAGCAGACAGCAGCACAGCACAACTTTTTTTTTTTTTTTCATATAAGGGGTGGCGTAAAAAAACAAAAATTTGGGCTAAGCTTATAAATGCCTTAGGGCAGATAGCCTAGTATAAACCTATGAACCTATGAAACTATGAACCTGTGTGTGTGGTTACCTTCTCCTCCTGTCTGGTCTTGCCAGTCCTGAGTTGAGAGAGTTCAGCCTCCAGTTTGGCTATATGGTTGCATCTCTCACATGTATTTGTGTTTGTTGGGAGAAGGAGAGGGTTGTCTGTGTACATGAGACAATTGTAGCATTGTCTCAAGATTCCCAGATTAACCAGCTGAACTGGAGAGGATGCTAGTAATCCTCTTCTGTCTGTCCCGATATGTGCATTCAAGTCACCAGTTATCAAATGTTGTGCTTTATCTTGTAGGTCCTCTCTATCACAACCCTGTTGTGGGGCATAGGCTGAGATTATGAATACTACTGCCATGAATCTGTCATTAATTCTAATGATTTCCCTTACTGCCTTCGGAAGCCTCTCTCTCATCACAATTCCTACACTATTTCTAGCCTTCACTTCCCTCCACCTGAGTTAGACTCTGGATCCCAAGCCAAGTGGCTTTGCTGTATTGCCCTTCCATCTCATCTCTTCACATTGCATGTTGAGCCTCCTCCGTATGATCCACTTCCAATGTACTGGCACTGGCCAATAGGGGGCACATATACCCCTCACACCTTTAGCAAGAGTCCCTGGCATGGGTCATAGTAGGCTGAATCACCATGGAGTGGCTAGCCCTGCCAGGCATGATCCATGTTCTCCTATCATGAGTATACTGTGCACCACAGTAGATGCCCATAGCAGTTGGTCTGTAACTTTTCCCCCTGTAGAGTCTTTACTACTGCCCACTGCTGCATTCATTGGTGAGTTTGAAATGGAAACACTCAGCATGTTTTTTGGACATGGGAGAAACCCCATGGGGGCACAGGGAGAACTTGCAAACTCCAGGCATTGGTCAAAGGTCAGGATCAAGCCTTGTACCTTGTACATGGGAGGTGAAGACCTTCATCACTAAGCCATCTGGCTACTGTAAAAAGTGAACCAAGCAGTAACTGAGAAACATACATTTGCAAACAGCAATAACTTGAAATTGACTTTGTTGATACCCATAAAAAGTCACATATTTATATACCTATATCTATCTATATATCCATATCTCTATTGATATCTGCAGAAATATAGATATAGATAAGGGTATTTCATTACTTGCAATGACATTTTTTTCAAATGGCATATATTGACTCATATTTGGTCAAATGAGCTTTGAGATTGCAAAACTCTGTCAAAGGAGAGATTCTGCCTTCCACACTGTTGTGTTCATATGTTGGTTGGTACTAGGCTATTGGCCCTAGGGCCTATACAAGCCTAGCCATAACAATTCCCTGGATATTTTTCCCCACAATATTTACTTCCCTGGACCTCTGTCTAGCAGGGCGACTGACGTGATCCCCGGGGTGAATTTCCTATCTTCCATCCAATCGTCAAGGTTCCTTTTGAAGAGGGCCAAGGAAATGCTCTGCTTGACATGTATGGGCAGTCTATTCTAGAGTATGGGGAGTCTCTGGGTCAGGAAACTATCCCTCCAGCATGTTTTGTTCATTGTGATGACAAGGTTTAGATCCCTGGAGGGTGTGGCTCTGATGGATTGGGATTTCTTTAAGTGGAGCATGCCCAATAGCTCTGGTTTGACATGGCCTTGTATGTTAAGCAGAGATCGCCTCTGAGTAGATGATATGCGACAGAGTATAGCTGGAGTTTTTATAGATGGTCAGCATAGCGCATCTGCTTTAGGCCTGTGATTCTTTTAGTGAGGTATTTCTGCGGCCTTTCCAGCTGTTGCAGATGTTTTGGGAGGTAAATACCAAATGGGGAATTGTACTCTATAATGGGTCTAATGAGGGATGAGTACAGTGGAACAATGACCTCCTTTTTTCTGGATGAAAAGCCCTTAGTGATGAGGTGTGCCACATAGAAGGATTTCCTGACTGTTGTGACAATGTGGTTATTGAAGGTGAGACCACTGTCCAGCTGTGTCCCTAAGTCTCTCATCACACTTTCGGTGTTTACTGTACTGCCACCTATGGGGTACTTCATGGGTACATGTTTTTTCCCAGAGGGGCTAGCTATACATTTCTTGACATTAAGCTTGAGCCCGTGGCTCTGACACCAACCATCTGTTTCTGTAAGGTCCTTTTGTAGAATATCCACAGCATTTGGGGATTCAATAATGGCCCCCAGTTTGCAGTCATCTGCAAACTTTGTTAGCCAGAGTCCCTTAGTGTTGGCCTATACTCCAAAGAAGTAGATGCCAAACAGGAGCAGTCCCAGGACTGAACTCTGATGTACTCCACTTGTCACTTGTTTGGAGCTGGATTTGTAGTTGGCTACTTTTACAGTCTGGGTTCTGTCAGTAAGTCAGGTGGCAATCCATCGAGTGATGTAGGGATTTATGCCCATCTTAGTAAGTTTATCTATGATTCCAGAGTGGGGGATGGTGATGAAAGCCTTGGTGAAGTCCATATAGGCTGTGCGGACCACCTTACCCTCATCCACAGCTCTGGAGACTGATTCGAAGAAGTCAATCAGGTTCAGGAGGCAAGATCAGCCCATCACGAACCCAAACTGGGTGGGGTCCAAGGTTTGAAGGTTGCCAATGTCTTTGTTTATAAGTTCCATGATAATGCGTTCCATTCCCTTGCAGATCAGGCTTGTCAGACTGATGGGATGGTAGTTCCCGGGATCCATGTTGGATCCCCAATGTGGAGTGGGATAACTGTAGCTGTGCGCCACTCAGTGGGCACAAAGCTTGAGGTGAGGCTATGATTAAACATGGCACTTAGGTGAGGTGCTAGTTCATTTTGTATTTCATGTAGTACACAGCCTGGGATGTCATCTGGTCCCATGGATGCTTGTATTCTTAGCTTTGGACAGTGTGGTTTATATCTGTGTGGCCGTGATTACCAGAATTTGGAAATCTTTTGTTATTGAGATGGGCCCTTTAGGGGGTGAGAGGGGGGTGAAGTTGGCACTAGATTGATCTGCCAGGATTTTGGCAATATACTTGGGATCAGTATATTTAATGCCATTCTGTTGTAGCTCAGAGCAGATCTGAGCATTGCCATTTAGATTCTTGACATAACTATAGAATGCCTTGTGGCTGTCTTTGGAATCTTTGGCAATTTTATTTTTTTAACTAGCTTTGGAGGATTTTTGAGGGATCTCAGCTCCTTGCTGAGGCTGGTAAAGGAGTTTTTTGCATCCTGGGATTTTCCTCTTTTCTGCAACAGTTTCTTCCTTCTGTTATATAGTTTGTTTATGGCAGTGGACCACCAGATTGGCTATCTTTTTTTGGAGGAGAGCGTCTTGGTTCTATTTGGGATGGCATGATTCATGCATGAGTGGATGTGCTCATTCAGTGCCTTAGTGTAGGGTTCAGCAGTAGAACTTTCAGCTCCTGTTCTCATAGCTGATATATATTGGGGGGGGGGGGTTGTGTTTTGAGACATTACTGGTTCAGTGTTTTTCTATATTTTTTGGTCAATGTGTTTTAGTTTGACTTAGCTAACTAGATCCTATGTATTTATAACACATTCAAACGTGAATGGATACTGTAACTAGAGAATCATAGAGTACCAATGAAACCTACATATGCAGATAGCAACAACTTCAAAATGACTTTGCAGAATCCACAGACAGCCAAGCAAGGCCAGCAGGGTACAATCATACAGATGATAAATACATGCACAAGTCAAGATAATACTAAACATTCTTCATGAAGAAACAACAGTTAGTAAGCCACACAACTCAATACTGAATGTAAAAAAAAAAGAGAGAGATAGAAAAGAAAAGTGGAAGTATTCAACAAAGCTGTAGCGTGTAGTCTACTCACAATCATCAATGAAAATTGCTGAAGGTACATCCACAGGGAACCTCTGTTTAAACCTGCACTATGCCAAGGAGGTCAGTTGCCAAGGAATATTGTAGAATTCCATTATCTTGTAAAGGAGCAAGGTGGTCAGTGAATGCACTGAAACAATGCTGGAGTGCAAAATGCAAAATTCAAAAAGTGGAAAACTGAGCATTTCAAGGTTTTTTTTTTTCATTCTAGACTATTTTGGGGGGATCTGGTCTGCTGTAAACAGAGATATGGCTAACATGAGATGACAGGACCAAATTCACTCACCCAAGTGAATTTAATGAGAGGCTATATATAGGTTTCATAGCTACAGTAGATATGAAACAAAGTTTATATATGTTCATAGAAGATTACTAGGCTAATGGTTTAAGATCCCTTACAAGCCTAGCCAATATAACCCAGTTTTACCCAAAATGTGGCCCCTAGGGCAAAACGATGGTGTGGATTTCTGCCTTTGCCTTGAGTATCTTACAGATTGTCCCATCCCATAAGGGGCATAGGCACTAATCCATGTGTGAATTTGTGATTCTCCATCTATTGCTCCAAACTGCATTTGAAGAGAGCCAGGGAAGGTGTCTGCTTAATGTGAATAGAAAGCCTATTCTACAGAAGGAGCAATCTGCGAGACACATATCTGTCTCTCCAGCATGTCTTGTTTGAATTACTGACTAAGTTTAGATCCCTAGATGTGATGACCGTCTTGCTGTTTGACTTGCAAATGTGTAACTACTCCATCAGGGCTGGATTTGTGAGTGTCTTGTAGATCAGCATAGGTTACCCCTTAATGGTCGATAGGAGACAGAGTAAAAGGATCAGGCTTTTAGTCTATCTGCATAGCACATGCTGTTTCCATGCTGTATTTTCTTTGTGAAGAACTTATGAGGTCACTCTAGCTGCTGTAGGTGCCTAGTTAAGTACATACCAAATGGTGCACTGTACTCAATTATTGGACTAATGAGGGCTGAGTATAGGGGGACTATAATTTCCTTGAATCTAGATGCCATACTTTTACTTATAAGTTGTACTACATAGAAGGACTTCCTCATCATTGTGGACACATAGCAGCTCAAGTTCAGACTATTATCAATCTGTTTACCTAGATCACCTCTGAGTCAACTCTTAGGAGTATTCTACTGATGTTGTAACTTACAGGGGTATTTGACTTTCCAAAGGGTAAGATGATGCACTGCTTCTCATTTAATTTTTGGTTGTAGTTCTGGCATCAATCATTCATATGATCTAGACCCTCCTGAAAATATCTACATCATTGGGGCATTCAATGATAGCACCCAGCTTGCAGTCATAGACATACTGTGTCATCTAATAGCCTTCCATATTATCCTTGACATCAGAATAGCATATTTTGAACAGGAATGGTCCCAGCACTGAGCCCTGTGGCACACCACTAGTAAATGGCCTCTTGCTGGATCTGGATTCACCCACTTTAACCATGTGTCCTGTCCTAAGCCAACTGGCTATCCATCTGGTGATGTAGGGATTTATGCCCGGTTTTGTGAGTATATTTTTATACCTGAGTGGGGAATTGTGTCAAATGTCTTGATCAGGTCGAGGTAGGTGGTATGTACTATTTTACTGTCAGCCATGCCCTTAGTGACTTCCTCAAATAAATCTACCAGATTCAGTAGGCATAACCCGCCCTCGATAAAGCCAAATTGAGTTGGGTCCAGTGTTTGGAAATTTCCTATGTCATTATTTATCAGGTCCATGATTATTCTTTCCATGGCCTTACATATAAGATTAGTCAAACTTATGGGTCTGAAATTTCCTGGGTCAGTAGACAGTCCCCTTTTATGTAGAGGTTTGACTGGTGCTGATCTCCAATCTATTGGGACAAAGCCAGTCCCAAGTTTGTGGTTAAACAGAGATCCTAATAGGTCTGATAAGACCTGATTTGAGCTTTTTAAGAGGCAACCTGGTATATCATCAAGCCCCAATGAAAATATATTTTTAGCTTTTAGACAGACATGTAGATATACAGTAGATATAAAGCAGTGCTTCTCATGACAGACATCTGGGAGAACATAAAAAAAACTTCATTGACAAATGGGTATCTACCAGACTACCATCCAGCTGAGGCCACTGTATGATGACTTGTACCAATGGCTTCATGTGCAGGTGGTCGAGTGGTTGGACAAAGATTGAAGCAGTCTGACAGAGCAGTTTAGTAAGTATAAAAGTCTACACCCTAACACCCCATTCTGCTGAATATATTTGTGGCCTGTAATTATAAATTTGTCAGTTTCTACAGTAGATTTATGACACAATACCTGGCTATTTTATTTATTTGTTTTTGTTAACCAGAAAAGTCTGATTGGGCAGGAAAGCACATTTTCCATGAAGACCTAGTGAGAAAAACCCCATAAAAGCAATATCTTTACATAAATTTATTGTATAAAATGCAAAACTGTTTTGCATAGACTTCATATTTACAGAAATTGTAGTTCAGAAACAGAACCATTTAACATATTTTTAAAACAGATTAAACATTTTTACAATTCTACCTCTAGCAGTAAATATCCTTACATGAATTGTAGCATGGAATTTAGAACTCTTTCACATGATATTACTTCAATTTGTGCATTTGAATTGCAGTAACACATACATATATGGTATCTGATAGGTATGAATATTGTTTATACTTGGTGAGATTGGAAAACCAATTTATTCTTAGGAATTAACTGTATTTATCAAAAGAGAATTACTTAAAGCATAGGAAGGAGTACATTGAAGAATACTGGAAGGGTAATCGCCATGGAAATTAGTCAGATTACAAAAGTGGATAGGGGAATGTGAAGGAAGGAGAATGGAACATTTGGGTGGTGAATGAAGGGTATATCAAGTAAAGGTTAAGAAGGGAAGACAGAGTGATACTTTACTAATCTTCTTTTCTACATTCCATCTTTGTGATATTATTTTTTTTAATTGTGAAATTTTCCATATCTGGATGCATTTGCCTGTATTTCTCTTTGAATATCTTTGAGGCTGCCTTTATATTGATTGATTTGGCTTTTGCCTTTGCATAAATATTGCACCATATCAAATCTCTCTTTTTTTTCCATATCCATATTTCTTTTATATACTTTTCAAAAATGTCTAAGTGTTGTTGTTTATATCTTCACACTTCCTCAGATGCTTCTTTTTCCAAACAGATCAAAGTTTCTAGATCTATATACTGTTTTTCACTAATCTGTTCACTAATCTGTTGTATTAATGAACACAATTTTTATTCAAAGCTTCTAGCAGTTTTTTCTTGTGGAAGTATTGTTATTTCCTCTAATTTCTTTCTTTTTTTTTCCAAACAATTTTATTGATTTTAATACATTCAAAAATTGTAAACAATCGCATAAAATCATAGTAAAAACTGTAACCTAAAAACTTTAACATATATAAATTGCATTATATAGATTACATATTTGATATAAACCAAACTAACAGAAATGAACCAACTAAAGTATTTACATAGACATCCATTAATATATTTAAAATGTGTTATTGATATCTGATTATAATGCATATTGTCATTATGAAAGAAACAAACTAATGTAATTTGTTATAGAGATTCGTTCTTCTTCAACAAGTTTTGCAAATTAACCCATAGTTGAAGATTGTATGTTTTTTTGGTTGTCCTTGAGTTTATAGTTTTTAATTGCAGTTGGCATACAACATTTAACAGATTCATGAACTCAGAAAGGGAAGGAGGAGACTCTGAAATCCAATTTTTTGTTATGGTCTTTCTGCCTACTGCCAGTATTGCCCATAATAGATTTATAGATTTATAGATTAGTACTAAGCTAACTGCCCTTCCCCATTTTTTTATTTTAAGCTATTATATCCCTTGTGAGACTCAAACCCTGCACCTTGTGTTTGTAAGGCAAACACCTTAACCATTAGGATACTTTATTTTTCTGATACATTATGGAACAGGAGTATTAAATATCACCAGCAATTTATTTAATGTGAAATTGTCTGACTAAAGTGCCTGTAGTAAATTATTTATTTTCCCCCAGAAAGTATTTAAAGTATGGCATTCATAAAACATATGTGCCCAGTTTATGTCTATATTTGATTTACATTCATTACAAATATTTTGTTTTTTGTTTATTGTATCCATTAATTGAGGAGTGTAGAATGATCTGTTTATATATCTCCACGTACATAATTTCCAGTTCAAAGATAAAGTAGTTTTCCCTGCTGATTGTAATATGTTTGCTTTGTCTAAATTGCTAGAGAGATTATTATTGATAGAGTAACAATAGTTCCAGAAGTTCTGTGGACAGCTGAAAGTTTCTTCCCTTATAGTTCTATAAATAAAAGAAAGTTTGCCAGAATATGTATGTTTATGAAGTAAGATTGATTGAAAATGGTATAGTAGAATACTGGATTCATGTTTAGTAATTGATGAGATCAATTCTAATTTATTAGCTAGAGTTAGTATAAGTGTTTGTATATCTAGACACATTGTATTGTCTATTTGATATTCCTGTATTATGTATTCAACTGATTTGGTTTTATATCCTGATGTTAGTTGGAACCAAAACTTAAGATCATTATGTTTAAATATGGTAATTTTATTTATGTCTGAAGTTATAAAAGATTCTTGTGTGAAAGCTATGGGGAATAACAAAAAGAAACATTCTTTGTATCTGGGGTGTTTATATATAACATTTTTAAAATTTGTTATAATATTATGAATGTAGCTAGTAGTATGATTGAAATTTATGTGTATAGTAAAATAATCTTTTAGGATCCATAAAAAGGGGTTACTTATTATTTCTAATTTGTGTGTAGATGGTCTGGAAATTAGCTGTGTAGCTGATGAAACCCATAGCAGTTTCCACTTAGCTGAGTATGTAGTATCTAAAAGTTGAGTAATTGTTTTGATTATTGAGGAAATAGAGTAAAGGTTTAGATCTGGGAATGCTATCCCACCATTGTTCCAACTGTTTTGATGTTGATTAATTGATATTCTTGTTTTTTTTCCTGGACCAAAATAATTTTAGTATTAAAGTATTTAACTTATTAGTAATTTTTTTTGAAGGGAGTATTTGAATGGATTGTATGATATAGAAAATTTTGGGTAGAATAATCATTTTAATAATAGTTAATCTTTCTTCTGTGGTGAAAGTTATTGTATTCCATTTTAAAAATAGATTTTGAATATTTTCAAAACACATTATAGTTTAATTGTATTATTGTTTTGATGTTTTAGCTAGAATTATTCCTAAATAAGTAATTTGATCTGTACTAGTTAACTGTTGAGAGTTATAGTTAGATTTATTATTTGTATTTGAGTGTATGGGTAAAATTTTAGTATTGTTGTCATTAAAAGACAGCCCAGACATCTTTTGAAAAATCTTAATCGAATCAAA
Organism: Protopterus annectens; assembly: GCF_019279795.1. NCBI lineage: Eukaryota > Metazoa > Chordata > Ceratodontiformes > Protopteridae > Protopterus > Protopterus annectens. The sequence goes on along the minus strand of NC_056729.1, from coordinate 1,290,156,393 downwards.
TAGGGCTGATATTGAAAAATCATTTCCTTTTGTAGAGATGAGAACATCATCTGCAAATAATTGAATTTTAGCTATTATATCTTTTTCAAGCTGTAAACCCTCTATTTTATTATTATTCCTAATATCGTTAGCCCATGGTTCCATTATCATTGTAAACAACAATGGAGACAGTGGGCAACCTTGCTTGGTACCTTTTATGATACGAATTTTATTAGAAGTATAATAACCTAATTTGATATAAGCAAATGTACCATCATACAAGTGTTTTAGTAGATTAATAAAATCGTATGAAAAATTTAAACACTGTAATAATGTGAACAAGTAATCCCAATTAATTGAGCCAAAAGCTGCATTTATGTCCAAACTAATTAAAGTTAGGTTCTTTTCTTTTCTTTTGTGTGAAGTCACTAAGGGATAATGTTTGTTTTATATTATCATTAAGTGTTTCTATTGATTACAAAACCTGTCTGATCCTCATCAATTAATTGGGGTAAAAACTTTTTTAGTCTTTCATTGAATATGTTCATAAACATCTTGTAGTCAGTATTTAATAAAGAAATAGGTCTGTAAGAGGAACAATATTTAGGGTCCTTGTTATGTTTTAAGATGGGTGAAATGAATGTATATTTCCAGGAGGGAGGTATTATGAAGTTGTTGTGAGCTGTACTATATACTTTATGGAGTAAGGAAATAGCTGATTTGGGTATAACTTTCTATATTTCTGGTATGATACCATCATTTCCAGGTGCCTTATTTTGCTTGAGCTTATTGATTTGAGTTTGTATATCGGCTAGGGTAATTTGTTTATCAATAAGTTCTATTTGTTGTTTATTAAGTTTATTATGAAGATTTTTATTAATAAAATGCTTAATGTTGTCTTTACTTTCTATATTATGTGTATCTTGATTAACTCTATGAAAGTGACTTCTAAATTCTTCTATTATACCTTGTATACTGTATACTTCTTTATTTTTCTTCAGGGAATATATTTCTTTGATATGATTATGTTTATTCATTGTTTTAGTTTTATTTTTGAGATTAGTTAAACGTTTAGGGTTTAGTGAATAAGCAAGGAATTTATATTTTTCTAATGTAATCTTTGTCTTATGATGTAGTATTTTTTATATACTTCATTTAATTTGCTTATTTCCTCTCTAATGTTTTTAGAAGAGAGATTGTCTCTATTTTTGAGATGCAATAAATCAAGCTTGTTCTGTAATGTTTCCATATCTTTATCCCATGTTTTCCTTTTATTGTAATACCATGTGTTAATTTGTCCATATAGGTAAGCTTTTAGTGCATCCCAAACATATATATCATGAGTATTAGATGCTGAATTTATATCTATAAAATTTTGTATTTCTTCTTTTAACAATGACTAAAAATCTTTAAGTTGGATAAGATATGCAGGTATTCTTTTCATTTGTGCATTAGGGATGTTGTTGATATTTAATTCAAATATAATGGAATTATGACCGAAGACTGGACAAGAAATGATTTTGTTGTTATTTAAATCATTTATAATTTGTGTGGAGAATAGTATTCTATCGATTCTGGAATATGATTTGTGTCTATTGGAATAGAATGTGTATTTTAGAGAGCTATGATCAATTAAGTCAAAAATATCTTTGAGCAGGTAGGTGAGTATAAATTGTATTAATTGTTTTGCTCGAGGGGTAATTTTTCTATTTGCTAAAGTGGTTGTATATTTTAAATCTAGAATACAAGTAAAGTCCCCTGCCATGATATTTCCCTCAGACTGAGATATTATTTGACATAAAAGTTGTTTGATAGTATTAGTACCTATTCCCGGTAACCAGTAGTTATTTATTATTGTATATATTTTTTTGTTTATTTCAGTAATGGCTAAACATAGCAATCCTTTATTATCTTGATATGTTTTAATTATTCTTGGTAAAGGAAGTGATTTGTCCCATAAAATTGCAACCTCCCTTTTCTTTTTTGTATATACTGAGCTTGCGACTATTGTATATTTATTTGTGTTCAAGAACTTAATATTATTTATGTAGAGCTAGATATTTAAATAAACTATCTCTTTTGATGTGGTTATTATGACCGTTTATATGAATCAATATGCCTTTTAATATAGTCATGTTATATAGGTATGAGTGTGTGATTAATTAAAACATATCAATACAATGTGTAATTTGAGAATCTCTTTCCAACCATAAACTTGTTCATTCTGCAAGTACTATACATTGATTTATAGTGGGAAACACATATATCTTAAGCATTGTAACTTATAATTCTATTTGTATAGATTAAAATGGATGTCAAAAGAAACTGTTTTTTAACAAGGAACATATAATACAGTTTATAAAAACACAATATTGCTCCCTGTCTGGAGTTATAAACTCCCTCTCTCAATGACGTTTGCCACTGAGATCAAATCCTTAACCAGTTGCAACAGAACACAGCTACCACCAGAAAAATGTATTAAGTAATAGTGATTAAATATAAAACTAGTGATTATTTTAACTTAAATCTATTAAAATTTAACTAGATATATTTCATCTGATATAATATGTTAATCACGAAAATGAAATACAATGTAAATTATTGTGTATGTATAAAGCATAGAAAAAAGTATTAGCTAGTCTCTAATATAAAGTATCATAAGGATAGTATAAAGCTATTTGACTAATTACTATTTAACCGCATTTAACATAGTATAATATGATAGTAATATCTATCAATAGTTATTAAACTATGTTGTATTAATAATTTTCTTCAAACAAGGATATCTACAGTCAGAAACAGATTTCTTAGATCTATTATTTTAACAGAAGTATTGTAAGTTATCAAATATACATTCATTAATCACATTTTGTTTCCTTTCTCACAAATATTTATATATATATATATATATATATATATATATATATATATATATATATATATCTACGATATAGAAGATGGAGAGAAAAAAAACCCGGTAAATATATTGTGATGCATTGAAGCATTGTCAACTGATCTACTACAATATGTTTTCTAGTAGGTCTAACCTGATAGATGTTAGCGGTATAAAATTATTACAAATAAATGAAATATTTTTGCTTCTGTGTGAGGTGTTATTTTATAAGACCTTTATATCACAGTTATAATTAAATCTGCAACAGTCAATAAGAATTTACAATGCCTCAAAACATCAGAACATGTTATTCAAGGAGATAAACATACACTTCATTTGGGTAGAATTATTATTAAAACTATAAACAGCTTATCTAATTTGAAGGTGAGTATCTTAGTGTATGTGTATTCTACTGTTTGAGGAAAAATATGATTTGCCAAGCTTAACTCAGCCTCTGAATAGATACATTTTTATATGAGCTTTGACTTGTGACAGTTACTTGGAATGGAAAATGAACACTAAAGCAAGCATAATTTAGACAATAAAACAAAATACACCTCTACATTCTTATATTAATATTTGTCTAAAACATTCAAATGAATCTCTCAAAATTCCTCTCAATATAACACATATTGTCTTATATATAAATGTAATATTCTACTAAAAACAATAAACAATTGAAAATATAGCACTAAGCAGTCCAGAATTACCCTGTCCCAGTGTTCTCACCATAGTAATCCAATAAAAAATACAGATTCACATTTCATCCTTTGAGAGAAGTGGACAAACTTGTCTTACAAATCTTGGAAAAATGTACTAATAAGTATATTACTGTCCACACGTACTTAAGTTTTTAAGTAACACAACAGTCAGTCCCACAAATCACTTTATGTTCATCTGTCTATGTATACCATAACATGAGCATCAAGAGGTCAGCTCTCATTCACTAATAGTAAATTTTATGTAAGAAAAGTCTAGTATATCTAAAATAAACCTTTAAAATAGGATCCGGATGACCAACATACTTTGCAGAAGGAATACTATACTTAGAGATAAAAAGGACACTTACGTAACTGCATTTTCCAAATATACAGATGCTTAACAGATGAATGGATCGATGAGTGGATGTAGGCAAAAACATTTAGGTATTGGTGCAGATAAGAAAAAAATATCTTAAAACATAGAAAATATTTAAATTAGTGAATGCGATATATAAAATGAAGCGTACAATGAGGTACCTTTCTACCAGCATCTATAATCTCTGCTTTGATGATGTACAGTTGGCTTCTTGCTGGACAGCAGCATTTTATTGTATCTAGCAACAGCAAAATAGCCCAAATCTCACTGACCCTAATGGATGTTTTGGAATGTTGTCTAGCCTTCCCTGCATTGATTTTACAATTTAAAATTCCCCTAAAGTCTGTGTAAAAGCATAAAGGTATTATAAACAGGTAAGGTTATTGTCTCAAATGTATGATTCACCAGAAAACAATAGGCATTCATAAGCTAATCATGGATTACCAAATCCACTGTTCTACTTTAGTAAAGATCTTTTAAGTGTCAGTATCAAACTTCATGTAGCTTTACAGGAAAATCCTAATGAAGTACAGCCTAGCACTCTGCATTCCCCTTGGGCCTCTGTGTTAAATATTGTTTTACTCTCTGCTTCAGAATTTGTATCTGCTCTTTTCAGGCATCTGCACACACTGTACACAAATCCCTCCAATTAGAATATTCACATAGGCAAAGAAATCGCACAGCTGCTTTGAATGAATTGGCAAGCAATATCACAATTGCTTTAAAATGGAACAATGTAGTATAAGCAGTTTTTAAGAGTCCGGCAGAAAGAAAATGAAAAACACCTTCTCCAGTTATTGTTCTTCTTTACCTTACTTCTCCTATACATCATGGGCTATGCCTTGGGAAAGCTGACTCCCCAGTGACATGTATGTGAAAGTATTATTTCAGCTATTCTCACCATAATGGTATTATTTTCCATAGCTCTGTACAAAATATTGCCTTACTCATTTTCTGCCATATACATTGTAAACACACTTTGTGCTCATAGCACAAAAGTTGCAGGCTTATAAATTACTAATAAATCAGCAGCAGCTAATTACCGTATTACATTTCAGTTGATATGTTGCCCTCTCAAGAATCATATTATGTATGATGTCAAGGAATACACATATCAGTCACTTCTCGGCTTCTGCCGAGCTTTCCACTTCCTGTATGCACTTGTCCATTAGCGCTGACATCATCTGGGTGCTTCGCATATCTGAGAATGTGATAAAATGTTAAGGAGAAGATTTCATAGCTGGTAACAGGGTCTGGGAATGGCTGAGGCTCGCAGATGATCGTCGCAAGGTAATTATTGAGTGAAATAGTCTTTTATATGTAATCCACAGAAAATCAGTGTAAAATGTTAACGAGCCTTTTTTTTCTTCCTTTGCTCTTCTCTTTACAGGAAAAATAACAGTATGAGCCTTGAGAGCCCAAACCAAGCAGATTACAGTGTGTAAAGCATGTATGACAAATTCCATAGAACAAGTTAACCAATGCATTTGAAATTATGTTAAGAATAATCTACACACATCTGAACCATAGTTATAAAATTTCTTTTTAAATCTTTAGACCCAAAAAAAAAAAAAAACACATACAGATAGCACTTCCCAAATATGTGTTTGTCTATTAAAAGCCATAACAAATGTTCTATCTTAGATTTATATCTGTAAAAGACACTATACATAGGAGATTAGTTAATTATAAAACACATGTTTTGTCTTGATGTTATTAATGTATTAGAGGTGTCTTATAAAAGCTGTTATATGAATATTTTACTGTATTTTGGCTATATCAAGTTAAATCATATATTAAGACCCATAATAATTAAGTTATTACTATATTTTGGGAAAATACCATACTATTATGATTTATTCTATAAGGGAAGTAGTGATTGCTAATAGCAGATGGTTAATAATGTTTATCTGTGAGAAGGAGAAGTTATATGCAGTAATATAATGATTAATATTAAAATGTTGATATAGATGTAAACCTTATATATGCTTAACATAACAAATGGAAAGATGAGCTTACCTTGTAAATAAATTATAACTGTATAGATTTGCTAACAGTTTAAAGTCCAAAACAACAAGACATTGTATTAGAAAAGAATGTCTTATGTTTATTTACTTTTTCAGTCTCTTTTGTTTTTCATTAGTTTTCCATGTGGAATTAGATGCCAATCTTTTAAGAGATGAATTAGCCCATTCCATTTCTTCTAATTTTTCCAATATTTTATGATTTTTAACAAAGGACAGTGCAGAATCAAGATCATCAAACATCTTGGGACCCTCTGGTAGGAAGACTTTCAACCTCGCAGGAAACAAAAGGTGAGTCTTTATTTGTATTTTCTTTAGTTCTTTAATCAATGATAAAAATACTTTCATCTGTGTAGAGTAGTCATTGTCAAAACAGATTATTGAATCATTGTATTTTAGTGGAGACTTAGACCAAGCTGTCTTTAATACCAACTCTTTATCCGATGAAGACAAGAATTTAACAATAATTGATCTGGGTTGCTTTCTGTTAGTGCTGTTTACTGCAGTTAGTGCTCAATGTGCTCTTTCTATACCAAAAGACAGAGCTTCTGGTAAGTCAAGTGTTTTAGGTATCCAGGTGTTAAGGAAAGTAGCCATGTTATTGCCCTCAATATTTTCAGGAAGTCCAAAAATCCTTAGATTGTTTCGACGGGCTCTATTTTCAAGATCATCCAACTTGCTTTGTAACATAGTATTTTGTTTAAGTAGAAATTCAGTGTTTTCATTCTCCAGAATTCTGCCATCCATGTCATTTAAGGATTCCTCTATACTAGATATTTGGATTTTCTGTAGCTTCAAATCATCATGTAGTAGTTCCATTTGGTTAGTGGCTTTTTCTTTAAAGCTATCTATTTTTGAGTCAATTTTTGTAGTTAAGTCCTGAATGTTGGGTATTAGAGTTTGTAAGTCTCTTTTTTCATACTGGAGTCCTGACTGCCTGTCTTAGAGTGACTCATTTTGAAATTCTCTTCAGATTAATTGTGATTTTTCCAAGTAGATTTTTGACTGGAAAATTTGTCCACTTTCTTTTTTTTTAAATTTTCTTGTAGTTTAGATCTAGCATACTGTACAGAAAAAAAATCCAAGTTTTCTTGTTTAAAGGACAAAATCCAGTAAAGAAAATTATCTTCAGTGGAGATGCTGAATTCTGTTGCTACACAGTACTCATGCCAGCCATGCCCCCCCCCTCTAATTTCTTTCTCATTCTTTTTGTATATCTCATATCTGGAAATTCTGGGCTTTTTGCGTAATAGTGGGACTGCATCATTTCTTTCTTATCCTCAGAAGTCCACCCTATTAATTTATGGCACTTTTTTGGCCTATCAGTTTTTGTGATTTTTGTGGACTGCTACTTCCTTCTACAATGGGGGGGGGGGCATCCTCCCCCTGGGTCTGGCCTGGCCCCATTGTAGGAATATTTCTGCATTTTGAAGATTCTGGCACCAGTGTGCCTACCAGGATTGGGCACTTTTTTATCCTGGGTGTTGTGTACCCAGCTATCTTTTTTAATTTGATTTTGTTTTCACAATATGGATGAGCTGATGATAGTAAGTCCTCCTATACTTCCCTTCTAGCTCTACCAACTCTTGGATCATTAGTCAATCCTTGATCATGTGGGTAGCAATAATGGGTTTATCATCCTGTGCCAAGGAAACTAGTTTATTATGTTCAACCAGCCACACCTACTGCTGTTTATTCTGTGTAATGAAATTCTCTGTCATATTTTCCCTTTCTGATTCATAGGTTCATATGTTCATAGGTGTTTACTAGGCTAACAACCACAAGGGCCTTTTTAAGCCTAGCCATGCATCACAAATATTTGACAAGTTCTGATACCCCTGACAAGTGTAAGCAGGGGCTTGGGAGATGAAACATTTACATAATTCCTGTGTCCATTAGAGACATAGATGCTAAATCAGGGATGAATTTCCAGTTCCCAATCCAATTGTCCAAACTGCACTTGAATTGGGTTAGGGAGGGACTGCGCTTTACATTAATGGGGAGCCTGTTCCATAGACAGGGTAGTCTCTGGGATACATACCTGTTTCTCCAGCAGGTCCTATTTATATCACAGGCAAGGTTTAAGTCTTTAGGATGGGTAATTCTGGTGCTGTTTGTTTTGTGGATATGCAGGAGGTCCATCCGAGTAGGGTCTGACAATGCCCTGTATAGGATGCATCGATCTTCCCTCAAAAGCCTGTAGGAGACAGAATACAGGGATAGGGCCTTGAGGTGGTTTGCATAGGACATTTTACTTATGCACTGTATTCTTTTAGTAAGGAACCTCTTTGGGCATTCCAGTTGTAGGATATGCCTGGTTGGGTACATACCGAAGGAGGCATTGTATTCATTGATAGGTCTTATGAATGTATTATATTGGACAAAATGTATTTCTACTCTCCAGTTCTATTTTAAAGAATATTACTTTGTTCTTCTCTAAAGACATCTCTTACAAGAAGCAGTTTTAAGGGTCCTACTTTCAATTTTAACCACTTTTCTGTTGTGATATACTGGAAAGGATCTTTCCCCCACTATATTATTTTGAAGAATGTGATACTTCAACAGGAATACTGCTTTTTTTTTTCTTCTTGTGAGCCATGAGCTTTCAGACTGGTGATTTTTTTTTTCAAACAGATATCAGTCAATGACTGAAAAGACCCTCCCCTAGATGGGTCAAAACATGCTCTTACCATATCAGTGAATCCCTGAAAGCACCTTCCTCTAGATAGTTTGAAACACTTTCTTACCATATCAGTCAGTCACTGAAAGTACCCTTCCCTAGATGGGTCAAAACATGTTCTTACCATATCCGTCAATTACTGAAAACACCCTCCCCTAGATGGGTCGAAACATGTTCTTACCATATCAGTCACTCACAGAAAGCACCCTTCCCTAGATGGGTCGGAACATGTTGTTATCATATCAGTCAATCAGAGAAAGCATCCTCCTCTAGATAGATCAGAAATTATTGGGTCTATATTATAACATCAAAGTCTTAAAATTTTGAATGTTATAATATCGAACCCATTCGATCGAAACACCAGAAAATCGAACAGTCAGAATAGCGAATATTTTCCCAGGGAAAAAAATTGCTGTTCCGACAAACATACACACAACACAAGCACACCAAAATAAATAATCCACACACATACACTTCACAAAACCCTACACTAAACCATACATACACTACTAGCTATCCACTTACCTTAACCCAACCCTAACCCTAAGGTCCCTAACTATCACACACTCACCTTACCTGCTCCCTAACCCTAAAGTCCCTATCGCACACTCACCTTATCCGCTCCCTAACACTAAGGTCCCTGTCACACACTCACCTTCATTCGCACACTTACCTTAACCTGGTCCATAACCTTCGCTCCATAGTCAAGGAAATAGCGAAGCTGCAGAAACAGCCCAACAAATACTTTCCCTAGGAAAGTAGTCGATATTCTGCAGCTTCGCTATTTTCAGCATTCGGTGCATAGGGTTCAATATTATAACATTCAAAGTTTTAAGACTTCGATGTCATAATATAGACCCGAAATTCTCTACCACCGTGTCCTTGTAGGTGGATGTCTCTTTCATCCAGCTTTAGTTGTTGAAGTTCCAAGAATGCCAGGCAGTTACATAAATGCATATTACTTGTTCCAAAAGTAGATGATAGATCCCATTTTTTATTATTTGACTTGTACAAACAGTGCTTGCTAGTAGCTTTAGGTCAATAGGCAGGGTTTTGGTAAAGATATGTTTACATATTATGATAGTGTGGCACACATTGGAAGAGTATGTGCATATTGCCAAAGTCAGAATATTCCAAAATATGTATCAGATTCTTATTGATGGAAAGTTGAAGGATGACCCCATTCAAGAACCCAGCAAGGAAGGTCTTCTCATAAATCAGCTGATAGAGTAAGAAAGCATCTGTTATTTCTAAGATTGGCCCATTTCAGCTATTGACAGGAATCAAAGAGCTAGACATGTGGCAAAACTACAAATATGCACAAAGACACAAAATATTCAAGATGGCACACCGTAATTGCTCAAATGATTGCAGGAGTGATTATGTGTTTCAGACATATGCATCATGTCACCTAAAAATAAATAAATCAATCAATATTGAAAACAAGTACTTATTTCAGGCTGATTAGCTCAAATATATAACACTTGGACAGCTTTGATTATTAGAACTCACCACTGTCATTTCTTTTTCCTTCAACTAAGTGTGAGATTTAAATGCATATATGGCTTACTATATATAGCACTTGTCCTTCAACAACTATATGCAACAAAATCATGTGTTATTCATTTCAATTAAAATGTGCAATGTTAATTGGCTGAACAGTGTCCAAATGTTTTAAAGCTCATTTAGAAAATTTTTATTGCAACTGTAATTTCCCCACCTAAAGTACTTTCACAGAAGAAACTCAGATACAATGCAGCATATGAATATTAATTGTCTGCTAATGTTACCATCCACTTTCTTGTCTGCACTTTTATATTTCATCAAGCATGATACACTTCTCTTTAACTAATGTACACATCATAAGTCTTACCACTACTTGCCAATTAGAATATGAAAAATTATACTGAGGTCAATATGCAGGCTATGGGGCTTTGCTGTAATGAATTTCAGTGCTTGTGTCTACATATTTGCACCCTCAAGGAATTTCTGAAAGAGCCAAATTCTGTTAAACTCTGATACAATCTCATATTTTATAATAAAATGAGAATATGGTGTTGAATTAGTCTGTGATAGAATGAATTAATTCTCTCTTTTTCAAATTAATGTTATTTCCATTTGTCATTGAGATAGTAGATCTCATAGAATTAAATTTAGATATAAAGTATAGGTATAGCTTGTTTCAGTGTTTGAACTTCATTATTTTTAAGATTAATAAGGCGTTAAGATGGGGTACTACTTTTTTCCAACTGAGGAACGCCTTTACATGAAGTCAGTATATATGCCATTCATCAGTCCTAGGTTTATCTTCAGTATTTTAAAGTGTGTCTGCAAAATCATAAGTATAATTCCCTGCCATGCTTTAGAAATCTTTGAGCTTGGTGCTGTAGTCCTCTCCTAACCACATAAAATCAATCTGATTAAACATTTTTTTCAAAGTATATGACAAATGCTTGAAGCATAATACATATGAATTCTCTGTAAATTGAAAATAGGTTTACTATCATATCGTCTCACTGACATTGTGCTAGTGTTCAGATTTCCGAATCAAAATATCAGAAATCACAAGAGCGAACAAACTAAATGTAGAATGCAGCATTTCAGTAAAGTCAACATCTCAAAAATGTCGACTTTACCAAAAATACTACACTTCCAGTCAACAATAACAAAATGCTTTTGCAGGGGGGCTTGCCCCATGTGGGGGGCACCCCCTGCTACTTAATATATGCAACCTCCGAGATTGCACTACAGTGAGGAAAAGGGTACATTTCCAGTCCCCACTATAGTGTGATCTACATTCAAAATTTTGAAATGCAAAACAACAAATGCACACTAGCATTTGCTGTTGTGCATTTCAGCATATTTTTTTTATTTCAAATTGTTGAATTGGACGATCGGACTTCATACGGAATTTGAATGAAGTCCGATCGCCCTTTGGATTGTAAACCTCGACAATATGATATTTGAGAAAGCAGACCACTAAATATCTTATTGAAAATATAATTTATCAGTCCTGCAATCATTTTGTGGCATTTCACATTACTGCATTTTTCTTTATTCATTTTTTGTGTGATGATTTTGCTTATTTATTTTATGTATTCACATTTGTTTACCGGGATAGTCTACTGGGCTATTATGAGCCCATTTTTTTGTGAAGGCTTGGGAAGAAAAGCTCCACAGTCAACAAGTAAATATAACAAGTATGAGCAATTAAATAAGATTATACACACTAATAATAATAACAGACAAGTAATCAGTCTCAGCAGTTAACACAACAAGGGGTAAGTGATTTTGCACAATTGTTCAATTTTTATTTTGTGGAAAGGCGACAGTGCTTATCAGTTATCTGAATTGAATCACCAGCTTTCTGCATTTCACCTGTTCTCACATCCTCACCTTAGCAGTCTTCTTAGATATGCAGATTACTAAAGACTTGGACCAAATGAACACAGATGTTTACAGAAAACCTATCAGAGTAAACCTCCTGCTGCATAATAAGAGTCTCTATCCCACCAGAATGAAATATAAAGTTAAGTCCCAGGGCTACAGGTTGGCTAGGATCACCACAAAAATCGAACTTTTCCTTAAGAACCTAAATGAAATTGATTTATTGGTGAGGGGATACAAAAGCAATATGTAAACAAACATTTTGGAACCTATAATTGAACTAAAAAGTACAAATGCACCAGCACTTGACAGGCCTTATAGGTTGTGTTAAAGAAATCTATGGACAAGAAATCTAAAGACAGTTGTATCTTGACTTTTACTATTGAATATTACAGCATTGTTAATGTTATTAGAGAGAATTGGGCCATAATTACTAAAAGCATCAGGAGTTGGGTTGAAGGTAGGCCCAGACCATAGAATACACGCACTGATAAGTGTGGAGCCAACTGCATCTTTTGTCAGCACGTATAGCAGGGAGACATGTTTTGCTGCCTTTATTAAAAATATATATATTAAAGCCAACACAGGAAGTGACTGTAAATCAGTGCAGGTGGTTTACAGGGCTAGCTGCAATGACTGTGGAGCATTCTATATGGGGAAAACACTAATCAGACTTAAAATAAGGATTTCTAGCCATCTTTCTGAAATTAGAGCTAAATGGAAGAATAATGCACTTGCTTGGCACCTGCAGTAACACAAAAGACACACTGGCTTTAAATTTCAAATTATTGACCATGTGGACCTTTTGGAACTGGAACGAGACATCCTTAATCTTTTAGAAAAATGTGAACTACTGTGGCATCTGCAACTGAACTCCATTAGAAAAATTGGGCTTAATTATTATTGCTCCATAAAAAGCATACTAGATCTCAGAAAACTTCCCCACTGTTTAAATGACTATTAAAAGACTGATATGGTACTGATTAATGCTGCCATTACTTGCTTATATTGTGTTAAAAAACAAATATCAAACATTGTTTACTTCTTTTAGCACTAACTTACAGTGTTATAAAGGACATGGTTTAAGTGACGCATGTATACAGTAATTGCTTTTGATGGCTCCTTATTAAATGCTACTTTAGATTTTAAACTGAACACTTTTGTTACACTTTTTACTTTTAAGCAGTGAAAGTCTGATAGTGCACAACATGTGCACAGGCCTAGTCTTTTTCTTTTTCTGTTTTAATGGTTGCAATTACTCTTTAGGGCACACATAAACACTCAAACTAAATGTTTTCTTAGTTAGATGCCACACTTTAACAGATCTCCATGGCCTTAGTGCTTTATTTCTAAAATTTATCGTATTTCCAGCTTAGCAATTATTTTTATGTTTTTCATCTTACTTAGGTTTTCAGTTGTATATCTATACACGTTCATTCATATTATGATTTGTTTTTGACACACAAACCTAATGTAGTATTTATCTGATACGAAAGCGATCTTTGTTAAAAGTTGTATATTTATTAATATTATTCTGGTAGATGTCTAGTAGTAGAACTTTTACTTGGTCATTTTTTAGTTAGTTACTTTCTTAATTAATAAAGTTTTGGATTAGTTAGCCTAATAAACTGGTCTTAGATTATAATTTTCTCTGGCTTTTCAGTTTTAGTTTTAGGTAACAAAGTCTCTGTTTACACTATGGTGTTAAGGCGGGAGGGGTTAAAGAAATTATTTTAATGCTTTTATTGCTCTTAACAGAATCACCTTCTGTAATTACCCACTTGCCCCAGATTATATATAAATAAAGAATGTTTTTGATGTTTTTTATTATACTCGGCTAGGATCACTTGTTTGTGTGTTTCAATAAAGAATGTTCCATTTTTAACTCATCTGTGGACTACCTACTATTGCTCATTTGATTATTTTGTAGCACATATTTTACAGTTATATTTTCAGTTCAATTTTTATTAAGTGAACTAAGTGCATAACATAATTCAGGAAATGAGCATCACACCTTATGCACTGTGAAGTTTCTTTTTGGTTTGTTTTGGACCCAGTATAGGTCGCATGCTGGGTTTTTCTGAGAGTTCGAGGGATACCACGGATTTCTGTTTTTGTACAATTGTTACTAGCTATTAATACATAAAGAAGTAGTGAGGAAGGTTTTCACTACAGTAGTTGGGATGATGCAGTAAAGGTATTGGCATATGTTACATATAGAAAAAGAGACAAATAGAATATGGAGTGTAAGAAAGAATGCAGAATAAATTATTAGAAGATGCTACGTATAGAACAAGTGACAGAATGTAAAGTGTAAGAATGAAAGACAAGCTGTGGCCGTGGAGAGGCTCAAAACGTAGGAGTTGGGGGTAAGGTACAGTTGCATTTCCATATAGTGGAAAAGTAGGTATGTGAGGAAGTTTTAAAGGCTGCAAAGTTTGGGTTGGATCTAAATAATAATGGTAGGGATTTCTAGTTTTTGGCTACCGATTAACAGTATAGACGTTGGTCTATGTGGGTAGGTTGGGTTTGTTTACTAGTAGGAGATGTTGATTTTCAGATCTGAGGGTCTTTATGGGTATATAGTTACTGAACAGTGTGGTGAGGGCAGGACATTCAAAAGGTTTGTATACTAGTTTGAGTGCAATTGCTCATTGAATGTAGGAAAGTTAGCATGTTAGTTCAAGCCAATTAAGAGAGAGTAGTGCTTTATGGTGGTGGGTGGAACATGAGGCTTTGGCAGCAAATCTAGTTTCTTTGTTGTAACAGATTTCTAATTTTGACTGCAGGATAGAAAGTAAATTAGTAGGTTACAGAGCTTATTAGATATGCTATGGCAAGGTTTTTTTTTTTTTTTTTTACTGGAGGAGCTTAGAAAATGTTTTTACCTATACTGAATGCCAAGTTTTTTGGTGAGTTCTTTTGATATTGTGCAGAATATGTAAATCAGACTGTAGGTGTTCCGCTATAAATATACCTAGAAATTTAGTGTGAGATAGTACTTCAATTACTGTTTTGTTCTGAGAAGCGCAGTGAAATGGTCTTTGTCTTTGCTGATTTTATTTCTTAGGGGTGAATAGAATTAACTTGGTTTTGTTGGGGTTGAGTACCAGGTGACTTTTGTAAAGCCATTTTTCTATTGTAGTGAAGGCAAGTTGTGTAGTCTGTTGGAGGTCAGGTAGAGAGCTGACTGAACAGATAATAGTTGAATGATCTGCATGTTTAATAACAGAGTCAAGTTTGAGTGTAGAATGTATATTATTGATAAATATGCTAAATAAGAAATGCCTTAGTATTGAGTCCTGGGGGACACCAGTAGGGTTATGAAGACAGGAGGAGAGGCAGGAGCTCCATCTAACTGCTTGTTGTCTGTTAGACAGATAGCTTGTGAACCATTTGAGTGAAGAAAGGAAAAGTCCAGTTTGGGAGAGTTGGTTTAGAATAACTGGATTGGACACTGTATCAAATGTTTTTTTATAGGTCTAGAAATAGTGAAGAGACTAATTTACCAGAGTCTCTAGCTTTAACAGTATCCATGAAAGAAATTAAGGCGGTCATAATACTGTGCTCTGGCCTAAAGCCATTCTGTGTGAGTGACATAACTTGGTTATGAGTGAGGCAGTGAAGAATATGAAATTGTATATATTTCTCAAGGATTTTTGAGATGGGAGAAAGAATATCAATAGGATACTAATTAGAGAGATCTGTGGGGTTGCCACCTTTGTGAAGAGGAAGGATAAAAGTATTTTCCTAGGTTGTAGGCATACAGGATTCGAGAATAGATCTATTTATAAGTATGCTAATAGGATAAGCAATAGTTTCTATAGCAAGTTTAAGATATTCTGAGTGAAGATCATCACCTGCATTCAAGCAAGGTTTTAGTTTGAGGAGTAGTCTTTTTATGGCAGAGGTAGGAATGGGTTTTAGTGTATAAGAAGACAATAGTTGGGTGGAAGTGTCAGTAGAATTTAGGTGAGATGGGGAGGAAGAGTGATGGATTAGAAGGTATTAAGAGGATGCTGCATTAGTGGTGCAAATGGAGTCAGAGTGGAGTTGGGGAAAGTTAGATGTGTTGTTAGATATGGGGCAGGATTCACGAAGCCTCCGTGTAAGAATTACAAGGCTTACACGGAGGCTGCAGTTAAACGGTGTGACGTCAGCATGCCATGCATATGCATGAGGGCATGCTGAATCACACCTAAGGTTAACACGGACCGTGTAAGACAGTAGGGGGCGTGTCCGTAGGGTGAGCCCTATAACGTACAAGCCCCCAGAAGAGTAAAAGTCCCGAAAGTAAACCCCCACAACAGAGTCCGTGTAAATGTGAATAAACACAACACAACACATGCCCCCACAGACTATGAACATAAAATGTAAAAATGAACATGTGATATTTTTTTTATAAGTTGTAAAGATGTTTGCCCGTGAGTGCGCTCATTTGCGCGGGCGTGCCCGTCGCTTAGCCACAGTTAGCAGTCAGTGGAAAAGCATATAAGAACTAAATATGCAAAGTAAACCAAGAAGCAATAGTGTAGCAGTAGAGATGTCGGCTGAAGAGGAGGCAGTCATGGTTCGAGCCCCCACAACATCAATTTTTATTTTTAGTGAAATAAGCACGAAACAATTCCCTGACATATATGTACATGTATAAAATTATTTTTATGTAAAATGTAATGAAATGGGCCATGTATTGTGAAGAAATGTGTGAAATAAAAAAAGAAGAAATGTCAGAAATGCCCATAGCTGAGCTACACTCTAACAAGCTATGTATATCTGCCCGTAGGTGAGCAGTGTTTTAACAGGTGTAAAATGAGTGCCCGTAGGTGAGTAGTGGTTGAACAGGTGTAGAAGGAGTGGCCGGGGTTGAGCAGAGTTCCAACATGCTGAAACTGTGTGTCCGTAGCTGAGCTGAGCATAATATGCGTGCTGACAGCCAAATGGCGAGTAAGCCAGCGTGACCCGTTTGCGCGGAGCTGTGCACCGCACCAACAAGCTAACCGATGGGCAACGTTGAGCAAAGCTGTATCAAAATTGCCTTTACACATATACACCTCCTGGCCTGTGTAGACAGTCATAAAATATAAAAAGCAATGACCAGGCTCGAACTCAGGATACCATGCACCATAGTCAAAGTACTGAACCACTAAGCCATGATAGTTGCTTTTAGAAATGCAGTAACAGCATATATATAGGAATGAATGGAAAGAGGAGCATGACAAAGCAGGTTTTGTGAAGCTGATACAATTCCAAAATGGCCAATCACAGATAAATGCAGGACAAATGGCATATATAAGCCCCATAGGTGGGAATACACAGCATAACTGATTGTGGAACCAATTTGCAGTCAGGATGGCAGGTGTGGGAGAGGGTAGTTGCTTCCGAGCACAGAGGTGGGGCGTTGAGGAGTCCAAATATATGGTTTGGCTCCTCGTCCATGATCATGAGGCCCAACTCATGCAGGGCCAGGTCCTGTGGGGAGCATATAGGGCTGAGGCATGGGACCGGTTGGCACATGATCTCACCAGTGCCACAGGAATACCAAGGACTGGTGAACAGGTCCATCACCACCATGCGGACCTGAAGAGACGGAAGCAGGACCAACTGAACCGTTGGATCCAGGAGGCCTGGCAAATGCCCAACTCCCCACTACTGAGTAAGTTACATGTAATTATTTATGTAAGAAATTAACCTAGCTGATATTATGGAGATGTGTATTCCAATATTACTACTTTTATATTACAGCTGCAGGTGTCCGTTCAATGAACCGTCAAGCCTATGCCGATAGGCTGGTGTGGTTGCACCACCAGGCAGGTCAGTAATTCTCTCCCTGTAACTGTAAAAAAATATAAGTATGACAGCTTGCAAAAGAGTGCAGTGTAGTCACTTATTAATAAAAAGTGCAAGTAACAGTGTAAGAGAGATTTTGCTAGTATTGTTTGATTACATAAGTGGGATGCAGCCTGTAATCCAAAAATAATAATGAAACAAGTCTGAAATAAAGATGTTCCACCTGTAATATAATAGTACATAACCTGCAGCAAGCTGAAAAGTACAGCTACAGAAGCTGAGTAAAACACATGTGTGAAATATATCCCTGTTTAAATTCTGAAACATGACACAAGTGAGACTGTTGGAAAGGATTGTTATAACTAAGTAAAACATGTCAATAAAGCCTAGAATTAAGTACCATCCTAAATTGTAAAAATAAAACAAGTGAGAGAGTGTGAGAAAGAGGTATGAATCCACCAATAAAGTAGTAATAACTCCTGAATAAAGTATACTGCAGTCAGTACAGAATTAAATGAATGTGACAGGCACAACCAAACAGCAATATGTGTTGAAAAAAGTACTGAAGCTGGAATGTGTGTCCCAAAATCTGGATATGTTGCTCTCAGTTTGCAATATGCAGATAGTATGGTTGTATGAAATACCAAACATCCACAGTTGTCTAGAGCCATATAAAGCAAATGTAGCAGGATGATGTAGCTGAACAGAGCCAGATATGAATGTGTATGAATAAAAATGAAATGTATATTGATGTAGCAGTAACATTCCTATCACCAACATGCATAAGTTGTCACATAGGCAACTGTAGTCAGACCTGTAGTGTGTATATATCTGTAGCTAATAGAAATGTACAACATATGTATAGATATTTGAAGTTATTAATGAAATATTTCTTCACCCTACCCTATAACCACAAATAATCCATTCCACGTGAAATGGGTATGTGTATTCACAATTAACACCCCTGGACAATTGTCTTGTTGGTTCATACATATTTGCATGTACGTTGATGCATGTGCCCTGTTCATACATCCAAACCTGATGGCCTGTTGCCATCACTCAACCCTGCATGTTGTTGGAATGTGTACTGTTGTTCAAATTATGCATGTGTTATGCTTGCTGTTCAACGGCTTGAATTTATGGGTGTTTGGTTAATGGGAATACTAATGCCTGCTGTTACAACTAATTGTGAATGGTATTGCACGTTACTAACCCAAACTATCACTAAATAATGCAAAACCATAGGACGACAGGGAAGGCTGACGACAGGGAAGGCTGGTTCCAGCGGACCTACCTCTCCCACCTCAGCTGGCGAGTGCACCTGGCAGTAGTGCCCAGGCCGGACCCTCTTCCGGTGGCCCTGTGCCACCTGCGGGTGGAAGCGCTGCAGGGGATGGGGCTCGTCCACCCTCTGCAAGCGTGGACAGAGGAGAACATCCACTCACCCTCCGTTAGTGTCCGGACTGTGGGGCGTAGGGAGATCTGGCATGCTCTGCTTGGGCCCCTACTCCAGCTGGAGGCACTGGTGGCACAACTCATGGGCATGCCTGCTGCCCGTCCTACACAGCCCCCAACACAGCCCTGTCCTGGGCAGTGAAGGCACAGTGGCAACTGCCCATGGGTGGGGATCTCAGTTCCACTGTTGCCATCTGTGGGCTCATGGGCTCGAGATATCTAAACATCCGTCCCCATCAATTGTGTAACCCCCCACATATGTCATACACCACCTCTGTGCCTTGTTTGTCTTGTCTTTTAACCTCCCCTACCTACCTCCCCAGCTATACCGACTTCCTGTACCTGACATACCACTCTCACCTGAAAAAAAAAAAAAAAAAGGGCACTCTGTACCCACAAAAAAATTACGCCCCATACATAGCTGCCCATTTTGCACACATGTCTGCTGGACATGTACACTGGCAATTACAATTGGCTGTACAACAAATATTATTGTTGTCCTCACACCTCTCTCAGGGGTGGAAGGTTTCAAATTTCACACCAAATTACAAACATATGCACAGCTGTTGCTGATGAAGAAATGGGCAGTTATGGGCCTTTCCTACATCCCCCCTGCAAAACCCGAGCATGTTTTCCTACTGTCCTACCCTCTTTGTGCCCCCTTTTTCACCACTTTCCTATCTCCACATTTTCTTTTCTTTAAAAGAAAATAGCGTGGGTGTGCGTGAGAGCAAGCACTTTTAAGCAGTAGTAAGCGGGTGTGCGCTTCTGTGCGCTTAGCTAAGCGTGTGTGCGCGAAGGTAAGCAGCAGTGCACATGCGTGAGCTCCGCGCAAACCAGTGCTAACCCACTTACAACTGCTTAAAAGTGCCTTAGTCACTCTGAATGACAAGGCCTGTAGTTTTCTCAGCAGCAAAATAAAATACCTCCCTCAGTCTCGAACCCAGGACCTTGGAAACACTAGTCTGCATGACTTACCACTAAGCCATGACTGCTATACAAGAGCATTGTGCTGAAAGAAATATATCATAAAATAGTAGGAATTAATGTAAAGGGAATATAGCAAGTCTAGTACACAAAGCATGTCAGGTATATTTAATGTCAAATCTAGTGGATTTGTAAAATAGTACTGTGTGCTGAGAAACAGTCATGCTAGTTGGTAGCTACTAGGTAATAATGTCACAGTAGCATCTGGCAAGCCACACACAGAGCAGGATAAACACTGCCATAGTTGAATGGTTAAGAGATCAGACATAGCAACTGTGATTGAGTTACAGGGATGTCCCTGATGTGAAAACAAATGTCAACTGTGCCCCACTGACACCCTGTCAAATGTACTAACAGTAGGCAGAAAGGTGTAACTACACATGCAATGATAACTATGAATGACTGAAGGTATGCACCACCTGCACGTCACAAATGGTGTACTAATACATATGCTTGAAATAACCCACAGTGTCAACTGCAGAATATCAGAATATGTAATTGGAGTATCCCACTGCAATGTACCATTCCATGAGGCTGATAAAAGATGCACCTGAGAGTATCTGAGGCCTGCTCAGCAGAATGATCAAATACCCTTGTAAGTGTCAAGGCCCACACCATGGCCAGACCACACTGCATGCAGTAACACCCTACCACAACAAACACATAGGGAATTGCTGCCCAAACAGATTTAGCAAGCATTAAAAGCTGTGAATGTAAATGGAAAATAGGAAAGCCATAGCAACACATTACAGGAAAGATACCTAGCAGGCATACAAGGAGTGAATGTAAAGGCCAAATATTGAAGCCATAGCAACAGATTGCAAGAGCCACTGCTATATACCAGTTATACCACAATCCCCACAGGAAAGCACACACACCCATATACACAGTATTACTATTCACAGGTGTCAGTTTACATACAAACGGAGAAGAGGACACTGGAGGAAGGAATACTCAGCTTACAGAACAACATGCATTGCAGTGTCTACAACACAGCCTGAAATATGAGAGAGATACCAACCCATAGACTCACAGAACAGTGTCCACAGCAAACCAGCATGGTCCCCACCCTGATAATCTGAAAGGGCTACGCCTACCTAACAGACCTTTTTATAGCACAGTCCTGTAATCACAGTGAGAACTGAAATTACTACACAACAGGCTGCATGCAATTAGTAAATGCTGGCTAACAATTGGTGCAGAGGCCATCACATGGACATGTGCAGATACCTACAAAAGCATCCTGTACTCCCAGTCCACACATGTAATACTTTCATTGCACCCACGAGAGAGAGAGAGAGAGAGAGAGAGAGAGAGAGAACAAACAGCGGTAATGTAAAGTACTACTATAATAGTCTATATACTGTGAACCCTCCAGATGTGTTATTGGTCTGTATTTATGTATATGAAGATGTGCATAGGACCGGGGACATACTGCAACTGTCACTGAAGGCTCTACATACATATGTATGTGAAGGTAGCTATGTGCACATAGCAATGTAGAAGTAGGTTGTACAGTAATGGATGTTCAGCAGTACGTTACTGTGTGTATACATATGTGGAACTAAAAAGGAGTATATATATATCTAACGTGTATACGTATGTATATAGAGATATGTATGTGTGTGTGTATATATATATATATATATATATATATATATATATATATATATATATATAATATGCATATGTGTATACATAGATAGAGAGGGATGTAGAAATACATAAACATATATAGTTTCACAGTGTCATAGTTTAGTACTAGGCTATCTGCAGACAGTGTATAGCATAGATTTAGAAAATTGCGCCTCTGTATAGTAGTGACACAGTGAAGACCCCCGTACATAATAACATTAGTTTACTGTGCCTCTGTCTAGTAGTGACACAGAGATGACCCCTGGTGTAAACCTATGATCTCCCATCCACTCGTCAAGAATTCACATGAAGAGTGTCAGTGAGGGTCTCTGCCTAACATGAACTGGGATCCTGTTCCACAGTATGGGAAGCCTCTATGTCCTATTCATTGTGCTGAGGTTTAAATCTGTAGCTGTTGTGGTTCTGATGGATTTGGATTGTATGAGGTGGAACATGTCCATCAATACCTGATTGGACATGGCCTTGTACATCAGGCACAGATCAGCCCTAAGTAGGCAGTATGCTATGGAATAGAGCATGAGTTACTTTAGTCTGGCAGCATATGAAAGTTGTTGGAGACCCTTGATCCTCCTGGTGATGTACTTATGGGGTTCCCCTAGCTGTTGCAAGTGCCAGGTGAGTTACATACCAAATGGGGCATAGTACACAGTCATGGGCCTGATAAGGGAGGAGTATAGGGGTACAATGACCCCTTTTGATCTGGATGTGAATCCCTTCATGATAAGGTGGGCAAGGTAGGAAGTCTATCCAGCCACTTTGGCAACGTGTGTGTCAAATGAGATGTCAGTATCGATCAGTGTCACCAGGTCTCCGATTACTTTGTTTGTATTCAGTGGGTTACTATCTATGTGATGATATGTGGGTACCTTGTTTGTCCGAAAGGGTATGACTATACATTACGTGGCATGCAGTTTAAGGCCATGACTCTGGCACCAGTTGTCGGTGTCCATGAGGCCTTTCTGTAGGATGTATGTGTCAGCTGGTGTATCGACTATGGCACCTAGTATGCAATCATCTTTGAACATTGTCAGCCACTACCCTCCCATGTCTGCTTCCACATCTGAGAAATATATGCCGAACATGAGCGGCCCCAGTACAGAGCCCTGTGGGACACCACTTGTGACTGGTTCTGAGTCTGACATGGCACCAGTGAGTTTGACTGTAGGGTTTCTATCCGTTAGCTGGTTTGCAACTCATCTTGTGACATATGGATTTACATTTCAGCTGTTGATCATGTCTATAATGCCAGAGTGCGTTATTGTGTCGAAAGCCATAGGCAAGTCCAGGTAGGCTGTATGGACTGCTGTGCCCTCGTCAATGGCTCTAGTGACTGATTTGAAAAGGTCAACCAGGTTCATAAGGTAGGATCTGCCCTCTACAAAGCCAAACCGGGTGGGATCAAGTGTCTAAGTCCCCAATGTCTCTGTGTATGAGTTCCATAATGATTCTTTCCATAGCATTGCAGACCAGGCTGGTTAAGCTTATGGGGCGGTAGTTACCAAGGTCTGTAGAGGTGCCTCCTTTGTGGAGTGGGACCACTGTTGCTGTATGCCAGTGTCCAGGTACATATGCTGTAGTAAGGCTATGGTTGAATAGCATTTAATGTGCGTGTGTAGCTCCTCTTGGAGTTCACGTAGCATACAACTTGCAATACCGTCGGGTCCCATTGATGCTGTGTTTACAGCTTTGCTGAGGGTGGTTCCCAGCTGGACATCTGAGATGACAGGGAGGTTACAGTCAGCTGGGATAAGTAATTCCTCATGTGTGGGTGAGGGAGGGGAGAAATCTGCACTGAAACTGTCTGCCAGAATGTTGGCATTATCTGTGTGTTCAGTGTAGCTTTTGTCACTGAACTAACTTTGAACATATCTGAGGGTTCCCGCCCAGGTGTGTAACATAGCAGAAGAAGGCCTTGTGGTTATCTGTAGTGTCCATAGCGATGTCCCTCTCATTGTTGGCCTTGCATGTTTGTACTACAGAACGTATCTTTCTACTAGTGCTGATCAGAGATGCCTTATCTCTATGGAATTCTGCTCTGCCGTGCAGTAGCTACCTTCTGTTATACAATTTGTTCAATGCTGGGGTCCACCAGACAGGACGCCTGCCCTTGGTGGCGAGGGTCTCGGTTTTATTTGGGATTGCATGATCCATGCATTCTTGGAAATGTCCGTAGAAAGCATATGTAAAGGTGTCTGCATTGTGGGATGTGGTTTCCACTGGCCCAGTGGGCATAAAGGATACCAACTCAGTTATAAGAAGTATAAAGTCGGCATGTGAGAGGTTTCCCGCTGTAGTCTTTTGTGTTGTGGGGGACGTGGGATATGTATATCCAGGGGGATTAGTCTGTGGTCATATGTGACTAGTGAGGGGTATACTTCCAGTGTGTAGCACATTGTCCCCATGTTTGTGATGATCAGGTCTAGTATATTATCTCCCCTTGTGGGAGAGGTGACTAGCTGTTCCATTGCATTTGACTTAGTGAATTCCTGGAACCTTTGGGCTAGGGTGTTTGGGGTAGAATAATGCACCCAGTGTATGTTAGGGTAGTTGAAGTCTCCCAATATGATGGTGTGTGGTGGGACATTCATATTCTCCAATGTCTTCAGGAAGGCTGACTGTGGTTCCTGAGATTGTGAGGGTGGTCTGTAACATGCTACCAGTTGTATAGCAGGTTTGCCTATGGTTATCTGCACCTGGATGGTCTCTGATGCTTCATGTGTTGCCACTAACCTGGAGGTGTGGGTGTCCTTCATGAATATGGACACACCCCCTCCCTTTTTGTTTTGTCCCAAGTCCTGGGGCCAAAAAGCATGATACGAGGTATAGCCTGGTACTGCTGGTGTGCTCTCAGGAGCCTTGAACCAGGGTCTCACTTACTGCACAGACATCGAGATTGGTAGAATATGTACGTACAGATATATGTAATACACACATACATATATAGATATATGTAGATACATATACATATACAGATAGATCTGACTGACAACAGATATGTCTGTATATGACTATCTCTCTCTGTCTGTCCCACCCCCCTCTCACTCTCACTCTCCCTCTGTCTCTCTCTCACTCTCTCCCCCTCTCTCCCCACATCTATATGTATATATCTACATCTATATATACATATTATATACATATATACAAACATATATATATATATCTATATACAGATATAAATATATCAATACATATATATATATATATATATATATATATATATATATATATATATATATATACTGTGTGAGGCACATGTGTGCAGATGTCTTGCAACAGGTGCCTGGTGTCAAAGGCATGGAGTGAACACCAGTGTGGATACTGGAGTACCATACCCAATTCAAAAACACTGACACCAGTAACCACCACATATGTGCATGCCTGCCCACCACTGCATGTGTCAGGGGGGAACAGGGGCAACAAGTGTACAATAGGCTCCCCATTGATATACACAGTGGCACACTAGTCCTGTAATACCAGTACATGGAATGTGTCAGCGGACATGGTGTGTCAGCTGTGGACATGTAGGTCACTGTACCCCTCCACACCCCACAATGTCCTACACGGTATGTACCTCCCATGACAGCTA
Source organism: Protopterus annectens (assembly GCF_019279795.1). NCBI lineage: Eukaryota > Metazoa > Chordata > Ceratodontiformes > Protopteridae > Protopterus > Protopterus annectens. The sequence goes on along the minus strand of NC_056729.1, from coordinate 1,290,130,882 downwards.
CAGATATGGAGAAGGACACAGACATATGCAAGTAACTGTGTCAATGCACTCAAACACAATACCTATGCAGAGTGACTGACAAGACCACAGAGCACACACAGACTATCTACATAAAGGTTACCACTGCTGGATATACATAGTTCGGTCACACCCATGACAGTTGTCTAACAACCGTGGTAACACCTCCAACATCCACAACACAAATTACCTATGTCTGTCGTCCTTGTCACTGCAGTATAGAGCACATGGTGGAGGTACAGGACCCTACCCACAGATACGACATACCCTGTAGTAGAGCACACAGAATTAAGAAGCAAGGCTCCCCATGAGTAGATGTCAGAAATACCCCTGCTGAATGTTATGCAGATAGGTAATATGCCATATGAGTCACCCTGTGTAACTGTTTGTAAGGAGCAGGTACGATCATAACACATGTGTCACAAGGGGCAGGTTAGCATAACAGTATGCTGCTGTAGGCCCAGGGCCAAAAGCACACTACCTAACTAAGACACAATGCACACCCATGAACACATTGCAAATGAAATATGTGAAGTGGAATGAGTGTGCCAGTGACAGGGTGCATGTTGTGTACTGGTGTGATTGCTCACCATGACTGTCTGTCATGGTAGTGTGTGTCCTTGGTGTGAGGCCAGAGACAGGTGTGTGAGGTATTGCGATCAACACATACTACATTGCCATATGTTGTGCTGTGTTACCCTGTATGTCACTGTGGTGTAGGTAGGGTTATGGCAAGTAAGAGTAGTGTGCATTACCAGTGAAATATGTAACATGCATTGTGTGCAGTGCATGGGCTGATAATGTTCCCCATTCAGTACCTTGATACAAACCCCCAGTGTGAGCTTGTGTATTGTACCTGAAACAGTGTGTTGACTGCTGCAGTATACTAGTCTGTTGTATGGAGCGTGCCAGGTACTGTTGCACAGTTGTCGGATGAGCACTGATATCTGGTCATTTACATGTGTATCCCCCAATAGACAGACAGATGCTATATATGGTGGTTAAGTTATATCACTGCAGTCGAGTATTATGTGTATTATGTGTGCCATAGTTTGCTGACAGATATTGCTGACATATTTTCCTTCTCCTTTTTAGGGCTATGGTTCACCAGTGGAACCCTGTCTACTCCGCTGCAGAGGAGGAAGAGATACATCAGAGCCTGGTGTGGGATTTCGCTGTACTCTTTTCCCGCACCAGCCAGAACCAGCAGGAGAGGGCTGCACTGTGGCTAGACCTGGTCTGTCGGGTAAATGACATAGGCACACTTAACCGGACATATGAGCAGGTACGCCATCACTGCAGTGATTTAATTAGAAATGTCCATCAGCGTGTGTCGGATATCCACAGGCAGCAGCTTGCCACAGGTGGTGGGGTGTCTAGACATCCCCCCTCACCAGACTGGAGGGACTACTCCTACGTGTTGTGGCTCCAGCCCAACAGCAGCAGCATACATGTGTAATGATAGAGGCTGGAGCCACACAGCAGCAGGACACGGAGCGTGCAGGTAACATGCCATGTGTATAGTTGACCGTTCTGTACACTGTTAGGTTATGCATGTGTGAGGTGTGTCCTCATTTTGTAGCTGTAATCTTGGTAATTATTGTGCAAGAGTGATATCCTCAATATCAGCAGTACACCTGTGGAAGATAATTGTTGCACTACTGAACTGTATCATGCCCACAGTATCAACGGCACAGTTGTGCCCACTGACAATAAATGTCTCTTTTCTGCAGGTCCTTCTGGTGTAACAGCAAGGTAGCCTATCCATGCTGGTGAGTGTGTAATACCATTACCTTCAATACTCTTGATACTAACAGTAATAATAGGCTGAAGCAGTAGTGCTATGTGTTTGATTGCAGGTGTGTTTGTGTCTGTGGGTTGATATCTCATATACTGAGGTGTGTGCATGTGCCCATGTGTGCACATGTGCATGTGCATGTGTGCATGTGCCCATGTGTGCATGTTCCCATGTGTGCATGTGCCCATGTGCGCATGTGTGCATCAGTGGTGACATTGTGTACACATTGTAAACTGTGTTTCCTGTCTTACTCCCACAGGTTCTGGTGCTGCTCCGGTGTTGTGCAGCAGGGAACCTGAATCAGCTGCTGTAGATAGTGATAATGATGATACCTGTGTAATGGCACAGGTAGGTGTGCCAGGGTCCATCATTGGTCAGCCAATTGATACTACACAGCTGTCGACCCCATCAATGTGCACAGTCATCCTGCCAATACATCCTTTGTCACCAATGTCCCTAGGTGATGGACAGGATACAGTGGGCATTGACCAGGGTAATGTGGTATTGGTGGCACATGCATCCCCACACAGCAGCCATGGCCAGGGTCCTGACATGGTACCACACAGGCAGACGTCCAGGGGTTCTCATGGGAGCATCCGTGGGTGTACCGCCCCTGTCAGACATGCCCACAGAGGTCTTTCAACCTCAGCTATGTTTCGGGCTGTAATGCAGGCACAGTCACGTATGGAACGTTACACCAGACAGGGTCTGAGGGAGCTGAGAGCATGTCGCACAGCCATGAGTGACAGTATGTGTGATGTTGCGGCTGCCATCCGTAACTTCACTGAGGTCATTGACAGATGTTGGGGGGACACACTAGATCTGTTCCACAACTACATGTCCATGAGCCAGAGCAATGGTGGACGGTTCAGGCATCGACGTGGCCGTATGACAGCAACAGCAGCAGCTGGCAGCTGTCGCGGATGACAACAGGCCCGCGGCCGCTCACATAGTGCCAGCAGCAGCCCCAGCAATGCTGGGTCTGTGCTGTCATCAGACCACCTCAGGAGACCACGTGCACTTGGCGCTGGACAGTCCCAACAGGGACCTCTCTCCAGTCACCAACCACCTGCTTCTGATGACAGTACCCAGTCTGGCTTAGTACCTGATATGGTCCGTAGCACCCCTGCCAGGTACAGGTACCGTGTCCATGGCCACAGACAGTGATCTGTATGACCTGGCAGGTACAGTCTGTGGCTGTCCACAAACACCTGTATATGGCAGCCATGAGGTGGGACTGTGTGCATTCATACACACATGCAAAGTGATAACACCTAGGGCTAATGCATACACTGCATCAACATTGCCCCATCTTGTACTGCTGTCCCTCACCAACACACACACACACAGACATGTCAATTGGTTGTATCAGTGGCAGACTCAGGCATACCAGGTACACACCCTGTGCATATGATGAAACTGTGCCACCTCCTGCAATCTGTAAAATTGGTGCAGGAACAGGTTAACATGGTGCTGATGCACAGGGTGACTACATAGACGTGTTGTAATAGTATGATATTGACAACAGTACAGTGTAATGATATCATTGTGGGTATATACCAGCATGCCTGATGCAGTTATAGTATGAATGTCGTATTGTTTTGTACACCCATAGTAATTACCACAGTGTTCTGTCTGCACATCTTTGCATACTGGTGGTGAGGCTGTCAAGGGATGGCCACCTACATAGGTAGCACAGGGGATACAACAATGTAGGTTCATAGGTTCATAGGTTTATACTAGGCTATCTGCCCTAGGGCATTTATAAGCCTAGCCCAAAGTTATGTGGCTTTCACCACCCCTTAAGTTTGAAAGGTACTATGCCCATTAGTTTACCGTGCCTCTGTCCAGCAGTGACACTGAGGTGATCCCCGGGGTAAACCTGTGATCTCCCATCCATTGATCAAGATTTCTCTTGAACAGGGCCAGCGAGGTGCTCTGCCTCACATGTACCGGGATTTTGTTCCACAGCATAGGGAGTGTCTGGGTGATGAATCTGTCTCCAGCACATCCTATTTATAACTGTGTTAAGGTTTACGTATCTTCCTCTTGTATTTCTTATGGATTTAGATTTTTTGAGGTGGAGCATGTCCATCAATTCCGGCTTAGACATGGCCTTGTACGTTAGGCACAGGTCACCTCTGAGCAGACGGTATGCGACTGAATAGAGCTGGAGTTCCTTCAGTCGGGCAGCATAAGACATATTTTTAGACCCTGTATCCTTTTGGTGAGGAACTTTTGGGGCCTTTCCAATTGCTGCAGGTGTCTGGTAAGATACATTCCGAATGGGGCTTTGTACTCAATCATTGGTCTGATGAGTGATGAGTACAGGGGAATAATGACCTCCCTTGATCTAGATGTGAATCCCTTCATGATCAGGTGGGCAATGTAGAAGGTTTTCCTAACTACCATGGCAACGTGGGTGTCAAATGAAAGGTTACTTGTTTTTCCCGAAGGGTATGACTATGCATTTTTTGGCGTTTAACTTTAGGCCATGGCTTTGGCACCAGTTATCCGTTTCTATGAGACCCTTCTGGAGGATATCTGTGCCTGATGTGTTTTCAACTATGGCGCCCAATTTGCAATCATCTGCAAATTTTGTCAGCCATAATCCTCCTGTGTTTGCCCGTACTTCTGAAAAGTAGATGCTGAACAAGAGGGGGCCCAGGAGTGAGCCTTGTGGGACACCACTTGTGACCGGCTTGGAGTCTGACATGGCGCTGGCCACTCTGACCCTGTGGGTTCTGTCACTTAGCCAGTTTGCAACCCATCTTATGACGTATGGGTTTACATTTAAGTTGGTGAGTTTTTCTATGATACCCAAGTGGGGTATTGTGTCGAAAGCTTTTGCAAGGTCACGGTAAGCTGTGTGGACTGCCTTGCCCTCATCAATGGCCTTGGTGACTGTGTCAAAAAAATCAACCAAGTTTATACTCAATGATGGTCATGTCAACTGCGAGTTGCATGCTGTCCACACACGACTCTGCAATGCGGATGTTTCAGGATGTTGATATCTGTGCAGTACTACACAACAGATTCAAGGCTCACAAGAGCACACTAGCACTACAATGTCACACCTCATACCATGCATGACAGCACCAAAACACAGAACTAACTATGACAGGAGGGAGAGTCTCCATACATTTCAAGGATACTGTGGTGCCAGGACAGGTAGCATACATCATACTAAGTCTGGAACTGCTGAGAGGGCTCAGTGTCTGTTATTTGACATGTGTATTATTACAGGTATGAGCACTTGGGTATCAGGCCAGTTATTCATCATTACAAAGGTACGTGGTCTATACACTTGTGGGGGGTGCGGCTGGACCCAGCCTGTCTGACCTGTGAATGTCTGGGTACTGGCTTATAGTGCCTGCATATATACCTACTGGAAGTCATACACCTTGTTTGTTGTAGCATAGTCTACATACAGGCCTGCTGACTGCAGCTTTGTTTGTATGCATGTTTTCTTGTTATGTTTCTGAAACACTGATTCCACCTGCAGTGCAGATTTACAGTGCCTCTGTGGATCCCTAGTGACATCTGCATTGCTTACTGTACTGATGTCCATGTCTCACTTGACAGAACGTCACTGTTTGTCCTGTTTGCATGTAGCTTGCCTGTAACACATTGCATATGACTTACCTCGCATTTTCTCAAGACAGCATTCATATATGCCAGCATTAACAAATCAGGAGCACTACACCCTCACATAGTCACCTTGAGTACCTTGTTCCCCACTGGCCCTATGTGTCGTTACTTAGTATGGGATTCACAATGCTATGGTAGCATGTGCAAAGGTCACCTGTCGATCTACTCTCAGGTCCAGTTGGTGAATCTGTGAGCCATGTGGCAATGTTACAGCTGCCTCATGTACACAGACAACTGTCTCCCCTTCCCATACACGTACAACACATGTGAGAGATGCAACCACATAGCCAAACTGGGGCTAAGTTCTGTTAACTCAGCACTGGCATTCCCTGTCAGGTGGAGTGGGATACTACAGTGAATACAGTACCAGTCTCCCATAGACCTGCCACGACCGCAATCCAAACACAGAAACACACAGGTACATTATTGGACTCTCAGAATAGCATCCTGCCTGAGCAGCTGACACCTGCAAAGCAGACACACAAGCAAACGTTAAGCCAGAGCAGAGCGCATGCAACACATAGCTCACAAAGCCTGTGTGCCAAACAGTCACAGGCCATACGGCTTGACAACACACCTGCTACAGTTGTATGAGGTACCTCTATCGTCAGGTACACTGAGGTCCTGCTCACCAGGCTGAACAAGGTGACGGTCATGCTGAGCTGCCCGTCGGGCACTATGATCCACCACATAACACAAGCAAAGCGGTCACTCCAAGGCATGTAGAAGTATGACTAAGTCATTGTCTGTGCCAGTGTGTATGACCTCTGACGCACCTCCCTGGACTACATGTTAGGGGACATAGAGGGGCTCTCTGAGCTTGTGGCACAGGCTGGTATGACCCTGGCCTTGAGTAGCATCTCACCCTCACCAAGAATGCTGCCACAATATGTATACAGGATCATCAGTTTCTGCAATTAGCGTATGTTTCAGTGACATTCAAAGGGGATCCAATGCCTGTCAGTGTGGAATTACATGCTGGACAAGCCACATTGCTTTGCTTGGGAAAGCTTGCACCTGTCACCCATGGGCCATTGTATATTGGCAGAGGATGTTGCTACACACATAGTGCCTTTGTATGCAAGGCTGACATTACATAGCCACCTACACAGGTATCACACGGGATAGGACACTAATACAAATGCTACTCAACAGCAGCAGTGTAAACCTCAAGATGCATGCAGTGGAAACTGTCCTTAGCATGGGGTACAGCAATATCCATGCAGTAACAGACTCCTGGTACAAGGCTCCCAGGTGCACACCATCAGTGCCAGGTCATTCCTGATACCATGCTTGTCGTCCCCTACACATGCACCAAACCAGAACAGGGGGGATGTATCCAAAGGCACCTCAGATACACACACCCCCAGGTTGGTGGCACTGCACAAAGCATCAGAGCCTATCCATGTGCAACTAACAGTTGGTTAGACTGCCTTCAGGTTCATAGCCTGGCACACACCACACTCTCATACCCAGGAAACCCACTTGGCCTTCCTGACAACACTGGGAATATGACGGTCTCTACACACACCATTATATGGTTGTACTGTGACTACCCAAACATAGAGTGTGAGCATTACTCTAGCTCCAAGACCCTCTCTGAAGGGTCTTAGCATTCTTTCCCTGCATTGCTATGGAACAACTTGCTACCACTCCCACAAGAGGTGACAACATGCTGCACCTGTTCATCACCAACATGTGGACTATATGCTCCAGACCAGTCATGTATCCCTCGCTGGTGGTATGACACCATCTACAACCCACACTGTCTAGTCACATACCACATGCAGCCCCTGCACAGAACACCACAGTCATACAGTTGTCTGCATATTCCATGTATTCACATGAGGCAGGCTTCGGACATGGGAACTATTGCAGTTCTCAGGTACATATATGTAGGGGGCACACACATACATCATGTGTGCATTGACATTACTGATATAATGTATGTCGTGCAATATTGGGAACACCCTCCCACACACATGGACAAACTGTGTGACAAAACTACACATGGCGTTTATAGGATACAAACCCCTACCTAACTATGTTAGATCACTTGTGAGAGACACAGTAGCAGAGCGTGCTATTTGCATTACTGGGGGATTGCTTTTTCCTGCTGTACTTATAGGGTGCTGACACCATCAGTGTTTAGACAGTGGAATATGCAGCATGTGTTGTGTAGTAATAGTTGCCAAAAGGGACATTTCTCTTAGACATGGAATTGCATACACTACTCCCCCACACACATTCACACACACACTGTGCACTTGCAGGATTCAAACCTCTACCTAACTATGTTATGACACTTGTGAGAGACGCAGTAGCAGAGTGCGCTATTTGCATTACTGGGGGTATTGCTTTCTCTTGCTGTACTTATAGGGTGTTGACATCATCGGTGTTTAGACAGTGTAATATGCAGCATGTGTTGTGTAGTAATAGCTGCCAAAAGGGACATTTCATTTCTCTTACACATGGAATTGCACACACTACTCCCACACACACATACTGTGCACTTGCAGGATTCAAACCCCTACCTAACTATGTTATGACACTTGTAAGAGACGCAGTAGCACAGCGCACTATTTGCATTACTGGGAGGATTGTTTTCTCCTGCTGTACTTATAGGGTGCTGACATCATCGGTGTTTAAACAGTGGAATATGCAGCATGTGTTGTGTAGTAATAGTTGCCAAAAGGGACATTTCTCTTACACATGGAATTGCACACACTACTCCCCCACACACACTGTGCACTTGCAGGATTCAAACCCCTACCTAACTATGTTATGACACTTGTTAGAGACGCAGTAGCAGAGCGCGCTATTCACATTACTGGGTATAATTTCTGCTCCTGACATATGTATAGTGTGCTGACATTATGGATGAAGAGGTATGTACATCTGTTACTATCCATCAGTACAGGGGAGAGCATATCTATGCATTAACGCCAAATACACTGTGGATAGCCTTCTGTATTCCCTAGGGACAACAGTCTAGTATTGCACTCTACAGCCATATGTTTACCTGTCAGATGCAAGTATCTGTTGCTCATATACTGTTTGTGGGTCTTTATTGCCATAGCCTTCCCTATCTCTATAAACAACGTGTGTACTGTGGGAGATGTTTGCATATGAGTGGGATCCAGTACTTTACTTATGTCTCTGTTGTAACTTCACTGTGTGCACTGGGCAGATGTCTGTATTGTGAGAGGTTCCTGTGTTAACACATAGAAATGCCAGATATGTGTGTGCAACTGCTGAACTATGACATGGCCCAAGTGTGTGAGCATGCCCAGTTCGCAGTTTGTAGGGCTTCTTGACTGACACGTCTCATTTATCTAAGTGTGCGAGCATGCCCAGTGTGACCTTTCCTTATGTTGGGATCTGTGGACCACCACATTTGTGTTTGTGTGTGGACGCCATCTATATATCATATGTACAGTTGAGTGTTGGACATCAGGTTGTGTTCTTACTGCCCAACTGCTTTGTGTCTGAACCTAACAGGCATTATGCTGTGCCTGCAGGGTCGCCATGAGATAGTTTGCATACAGTTGTCATCATCCTTTCCTGCTGACCAAACAGTTGTATTGTCGTATAGTGTACTGGTGCAGTACTTTCACTGTGGTGGACAGTATAATCGGTTTCAGTCCTATCACTGCTTGTAATATTTATAGTGAGCACACCAGACTGGTTGAGGGCCAGTTGTGCAGATATGACCATGTTGCATTTTGTTCAGATATGGGCAGCATAGTACATGATTGTCCGACATTGTTAATGTATTCCACAACTTGTGTGGACAGTGACAAACAATGGCCATGTGCCCTAGTCCATTTGTAATGCTAGTCAGAGAGTGTTTGTCCTTCAACACACATTTACTGGTGTTTGCCATGACATATGTCACGGTTAGTGTGCTGTGCCTCTGTCTACCCGTGACATACAGGTGATATCCAGGATACACCTACCATCTCCCATCCAGTCATCATGATTCCTCTGGATGACAGTCACTGAGGGACTCCCTGGATATCCTATAGTGGGAGTTTAGTCGTGAGTGGATTGAGCTTCTGGGTTATGGACCAATCGGTACAGCATGTCCTGTTTATGTCTGTGCTGGGGTTCAGGCCTGTCAGCTGCATAGGTCACCAGCATTCAGTGTTTACATGGTGTCAAATGTCCATTGATACCAGGTTGGTCATGGCTCTATACATCAGGCACAGTTCACCTCCAGCCAGGCAGTATGGCACTGTGTGGAGCTGCAGTTTCTTTAATCAGGTGACACATGGCATCTGTTACAGCTCTGCGATCCTCCTGGTGGGGTATTTGTGTGGTCTTTCCAGTTGCTGCAGGTGTCTGCTATGGTACATCCCTGAAGGGCCATTGTTCACAATTGTGAGGCTGCTGATGGATGACTGGAGAGGCACATTGACCTACCCAAACCAAGCTGTGCTTACCTTCATGATTAGGTGGGTATATGGTATGTTTCTGTAACCACTACAGACACATGGTTGTCACATGCAGGATATCTATCACCTTGTGTCCCCAGGTCTCTTATTGCTCCTGATGTACTTACTGGGTTAACATCTATGTGGTAATTTCTGGCCATGTACTGTGTTTCCACAGGGGTTGACTATACACTATTCTGCATTTAGCTTGTTGACATGGCTGTGGCACCACTTGTCTGTTTCTATGTGTGTCTTTTGTAGGTAGCTTGCATCAGCTGGAGGGTCCAATATGGTGGGCAGTTTGTAGTCCTCTGCGAACCTGTTCAGACAGAGTCCTTCCATGTTGGCCTGTACCTATGTGACATATATAGCATACAAGAGAGGTCCCAGGACCATGCCTTGTGGGATGCCAGTTGTACCTAGTTTTCAGTCTGCCATGGCTGCAGCATGTCTGACCAGGTCAGTTCTGTCCTTGAACTGGTTTGCAACCCATCTACTTGCATAGGGGTTTATAGTTAGGCTGGTGAGCTTATCTGTACCGCCAACTAGGGTATTGTATGGAAGGGTTTAGCAAGGCCCAGATAGGCTGTGTGATCCACATTCCCCACATCAATGGCCTTGGTGCACGTTTCACATGAGTCAGACATGTGTAAGGGGCAGGATCTGTCCTATGACAGCCACACTGGGTAGGGTCCAATGTCTGTAGGTAACCAATCTCGTTATTCATGGGATCCATGATCATCCTCTCCATTACTTTGCCAACCTAGATAGTCAGGCTTGAGGGGTGATAGTTTGCAGTATCCATTCAGGCACCCCCTTTGTGGTGTGGGACCACTGTTGCTGTATACTGCTCTTTGGGTACATATCCTGTGGTAGGATTAATAGTCCGCAGTACTGCTATTTGCTGTTCCATTCTTCTTACAGTACTTGTTGGACACAACCCAGGACACCATCTGGTACCATTGATGCTGTGTGCTGTGCTTTGTGGATGCTGGCTGTTACCTCAGCATCTGCAATGTCAGGGGGCCAGCACTCTCCTGGGATAGATATTTGGCAGTTAGGTGCTGGTGGGGAGTTTGGAAGGAATCTGTTCGGTAGGCTGTTGGCAATGTGTGTGGGTTTGGTGTATTGTTTGTGATATTAGAGTGCTGCAGAGCATATCTGTGGATTATCACCATGGTTCCTACCATCAGGTAGGACAGCTGTGTGATAATCCTTTGTGTCCTGCACAATTTGTATCATCATAGGTTCATAGGTTCATACTAGGCTATCTGCCCTGGCCTTGTTTGAGCACGGACAGACTGTGTGTGGGTCTCGACACCCCTTGCAATGTGCATATTCTGCCCACGTAGGGTTTACTTTACTAGATGTGACACAGGGATGGCCCCCAGTGTACACCTACTATCTCCCTTGCACTTCACCAGATTTCTCTTGTTGAGTTTGAGTGTGGAGCTCAGCCTATCATGGACTGGGATTCTGTTCCAGAGTGTCAGGAGCCCCTGGGTTATGGATCTGTCCCTCCAGCACATCCTATTAATCTATGTGTGGAGGTTCAGATATCTCACTGTGGTGTGTCTGCTGGATTTGGGGTTTCTGCAGTGGAGCATGTCCATTCATTCTGGATTGGACATGGCCTTGTACATCAGGCATACATCACCTCTGACTGGGCAGTATGCTTCTGAATTGGGCTGTGGTTTCTTCAGCCAGGCTGCAGATGTCCAATGTTTGGACCCTTTATCTTGTTGGTGAGGTACATTTGGGGTCTTTCCAACTGCTGCAGGTGTAAGGTAAGGTACATCCGAACTGGGGCATTGTTGTCACGTATGGGCCTGATAAGGGAAGTGTATGGGGGCACAGTGACCTCTCTAGCTCTACATGTGCATCCTTTCATATTAAGGTGGGCAATATAGCAGGTCTTCCTGGCCACCTTGGCAATGTGAGTGTCACATGACAGGTTACCGTCCACTTGTGTCCCTAGGTCCCTGATTACTTTTGCCATACATAACGAATTGCCACCTATGTCATACTTTGTGTGTGCCTTGTTTGGTATTTGTTGAGACATTCATACTCTGCAGTGTCTTCAGGAAGGCTGGCTGGGGTACCTGAGTTTGTGTGTGTGGTCTGTAGCAGGCTTCAAACAGGTACACAGTTTGAGCCAGTGTTACTTGCCCGTGGATAGTCCATGCCGCTTCTTGCTGTGGTACCAACCTGGGGGTGTGGTTATCCTTGATAATTACTGGTAGCCACACTCCTATTGTCGTGTGTTCCATGTTTTGGAGCTGTAGAGCATGGTATGAGGCATAACCTGGTAGTATTAGGGTGCTCTTCTGGGCCTTGAACCAGGTTTCTGTTACAGAACACATATTACCATTCTCCATGCTGTGGTGGGTTTGGTCTGCATGCACCTTGCAGGTTAGACTTCTGGTGTTGGGTAGCATTACGTCCAGGTTATTATCCCTTGTGCTACCTATGGTGGTGGGTTTGTGTTTCCGGACTTACCTATTTCAGGCACAATGGGGGTGACAACAACCTTTGCCAGTATCCACACAGCCAGGTGTGCTGGGTGCATGCCATCCCTAGCAGGTGGGGCATCATGTCTTGCTCAGCATGTCAGCCCAGGCTGTCAGCCATGTGTTCCCCCTTGCTAACAGCAATACCTCAGCCAATTATTGTACTTGATCTTGTTGTCTTTATAGTGTGGCATCATGCTTGGTGAGGGTGAGATGTTAGGTAGGGTCTTCATGTTTGCATATACTAGATGGTGTTACATTGCTTAACACATGGCAATCATGCCTCAGGTAGTGCTGCAGGGCTGCCTCTGTCGGATGCACATACTACACTCCCTGTACATGTTTGAGAGCAGGTTGTGTCATGTTAGACGTCCCTGTTACTATATGAGTGAGTCAGAGAGACGTATCATTCCCAGGGTTACTACTGAGCCAGTGTATGTGCTATGCCGTTGCCTCTTTGCCAAGGCCAGGGCATACTGGGCACACCTCCTTCTGCCTACTGGGGCAGGCTCAGGTTGTTCCTCCTCCGAGTCACGCTCTGCCTGTGATGGCCTTGGCAATAGTGGGGGGCTGTTTGTCCCGGCCCTATGCTCGTCCTGCTGCAGCTGTTTTTGCAGAATCATATTATGTAGAATAGCACATGCAATGACAATTTGGGTACATGTAGTTGGTGAGTACTGCAAGGCTCCACCAGATGTGTCCAGGCACCGGAACCGTGACTTGAGCAGCCCAAACACATGCTCTATTACATTACGTGTTTGTGCGTGTGCCTCATTATGGCGTTCCTGTTCGTGTGTGTGTGTGTGTTTCTGATGGGTGTCATCAGCCACGGCTCCAGTGCATATCCTGCATCCCCCACTAGGTCACCATGTGGGATGTCCCCATTGGCAAATGTCTGGTACAGCTGCGTCAAATGCCAGATATGGGAATCATGGTAGCTCCCCGGGCAGCCAGCACACACATTCATTATTATGCCCTGGGCATCACACATGACCTGGCAGTTGATGGAGGGGAAGCCCTTGCGGTTAATGTAGGCCCTACCCCGCTCACCGGCTGGTGCCTTGATGCGTATGTGAGTGCAGTCTATTGCACCCACTACCTCAGGGTATTCCGCTATTTGCTGGAAGAGACGCATATTGCTGGCCAATACCTCACGGGCATTGGGGAAATATACATGCTCACCGACATGTGCTGACATGGCATCCAGGAACTGGTGCAGTACCCTGGAGGCTGATGCCTGTGATATCCCCATCATATCACCAGTTGGTCTCTGGAAGGTACCTGTTGCTAGTATTTTTAGGCCAACACATACCTTGGTTTCCACTGGGATGGGTTCCCCTCTGTTGGTTCTGTGTGTGAGGCATGGCCTGCACAGCTCAACAATTTGCTGCAGGAGGTCTCTGTCCACTCTATAGCGCTCCACTATCTCCAGCTCATGTAACCCCTGGTAGGTGACCCTGGGCCTGTACACTCTTCTCCGTCTCCTCACTGTGGGTTGTCTGGCAGCATTTGCATTGTCACCACCCTCAGCAAGTCTCCTATGTCTCCTTGTAACAGCTACGGCAGCCCCTAGCATGTTTGGTCTGAGTGAGCTTTTTCAGTTTTCACTTCTACTAGCTTACTCCTGTCTTGCAGTGTCTCTTGAGAGAAACATACTGCAATGCTGTTTGCAGTGTTTTTAAGTGCTGGGCTGGGCTTGTATTCTGCCTGAGTAATTGCCTGCTTCTAATTGTTTTCACCTGCTACCTCTACCAGTATTCCCTGCTAGTTTCCTACTATTTCTTCTGCTTCCTTTTTCCTCTCTGTTTCCTCAGGGGGGAGCAGCGCGCATACCAGCAAAAACACGCTCACAGTGGCTACCACGTGCACACACATGCTTACATGGACTAGAATCTGCTTATTCAGTTAAAACGCACGCACACCAGCACAAACAGGTTTACAGATCTTTAAACAGGCTTCTACATGCTTACTCTGCCTTACACGCGCGCACTCTGTCTTACTAGCGCCTCCCAGTGTGCACAGGCGTGCATGCACGTACAGCAAAAAACTTTGGTGTTGGCCACAGTGTACACCTTCCATTTCTTGACTTTCCCATGCTTATCTGTTGACACTCCTCTTTTTATGCTGTGTGATTGACAACTTTCACATACCACTTTGCTCCAATGAGCTTGATTTCTTCCTGACATTCCCCCCTGTGATGTCACCTATCTCCTACTCTGTTACTCCCCCTTATCTAACTCTTACACTACACGGAATGTGCTCATTTGCTATGTGACAGTGTGATTCACTATCCTACCACTCATTTACATAGGATTGCCTACTAATGCTTAGTTACATGTCTTACACTCAGCTTTCCCCCTTAGCAACCACTAGACGGTGGCCATGTTGTTTTTGGTCTGCTAGTCCCTGCATTGCAAATCCATGCATTTCATAAAACCCACATTTGTGGGTTTCAAACCTTTATTTTTCTGTCTTATATAGCGCAGCCTATTTGCGCGGGGCTGCGCTGCGTTTAAACCTCACCGATCGCCGAAAAAAAATTATTTTATTTCATGTTTGCATCGGGTTACCATGCTAATGGCCACATATTTGGCCATTGGCATGCTGACTGCAACATTTGCACACTTTATTTGGAGCTGTCATGGCTCCATTGTGTTATTTGCAGTAATGTACTCAGTTGTCAACTGAGTACATTTCTGCACCTAACACGACTCTTACACGGGCTGGTTTCAGCTTCGTGGATCGATAATCTACCTCATTTGCATGCCTTTCGGTTGTAAGTGAGGTGATTAGCATATCCACGCCCTGCCCGTGTAAGAGTCGTTTTAGCTGGTCTCTTACACGGAATTTCGGGCTGTTCCTGGATCGCGATGGCTGCACGGAGTCTTACACGACTCTTAGACTCCATGCAAGCCATCGTGAATCCTGCCCTGGGTGTTAATAAAGTTGGTATTAAAGACATTGTCTATGTCTGGGTGACCTTTATAAGGAAATGGGGTAAGATTATTTTTAGAGCCAGGGTCTAGAAGTGAGGTCATGGTGGTCCTGGATTTTTACGGTTGTTCCTGTTATTGGATTAAAATTTTTGATAGTATTTGTTTTTGTCTTTGTTAACCTGTATTTTAACTTGATTGCAGATTTGCCTAAAATTCTGAAGGATGGATTGTGTTTTTTGTTTTTTGCCATTGCTTTCCAGATTTTATCCCTGTCTTATATTAATTTTGTTGATTTGATTAACCAAGGGGCATAGTTAGATTTAATTCTTATAGTCCAGAGGTGTGTAAGTTTAGTAAGAATCTCTAGAAATGTAGTGCTAAAGTAGATGACTGTGTCATCTAGGGGAATGTTTTTTTCCAGTCCATATGTTTCAATAAGTTTGTGGTGATGTTCTTTTGAAGGGAAGTGAATGTTCTTAGTACATAAGCTGGCAGATTACCATGAAGAGTATTTGGGAGAGTACCCGCTGAGGAAATTTTGTTGGGATCACTGAAAAGTATCCAGTCTAGGATGGAGGCTTCATTATTACCATTATTAAACCTAGCTGGGGATGTAATAAATTGAGTAAAGTTAAATAAGTTGATATTAGAGGATGGAAATTAGGTCCAAAACTCTGACCAGTTAATATTAACATCACCCATTATAATGGTTTCATTTTTGATTCTTTTGGAGATCCAGGCAAGTACATCTTCCACAATAAATATATTATTGCTTATGGGGAATGAAGAGGACTACAATGAATAGGCTTTGGGTTTTACTTATTTTAGGAATTATATGATAATTTCTGCAGTAGAGAATTGTGGAATGGTGTTGAATGGGGCTTATGTAGTGCATTTTGGGAAAGAAAAGTGCAATGCCTCCTCCTTTCTTGTGTTGCCTATCTAGCCTTATAGCGTTGAAACTTGGGTGAAGGAATGCTGAATCATTTATGAATGGTTTGAGTCAGGTTTCTGTGGCAGCAATAATGTCTGCTTGGATGTGAAGTGTCCAGACATGAAAGTCAGTAATTTTATTTCTAGTACTTTGGAAATTTAATGTAACCACATTTAGGAACTTTAGACAGTTAGCTAAAGTGGGACCTGGATTGGGTTGTATATCACCACTGAGAAGTATAACTGAATGTCTAGGAATATAAAAAGATGTCTGTTGGTGTTTTGGGAGGTCTACTAGTGTGTATACTTTTGATGACTGTATGAAATGATGTAGATATAATTTTAAATTTAGGGAGACGTAGTGGGTATATAGGAAAGATTATGGAATATGTATTACAATAACTGTGTTAGATGAAAGAGATAATGCACCTTTTGAGGGTTTAGGGGCAACAGATATTGGGTTAAGAGTTCTGAGTTAAGCTAGTACTAAGAGAAGTAGGTAAATATGTATGTTACTTAGTAAATGTATAATTGCATTTGACATAGTAGAGATTATTTATTTATTGGCATTGATGATGTTGGCATGAATAATAGCAGGAGGAAGATGAAATAAGGAGTAGAGCACTTATGGCAGCTAGTGAGTATTGTGAAATAGGGGGTGAGTGGAAGTATAGGAAATAAGACTGTAGGAAAGGTAGACGCACAAGGGTGGGGTTAGGAAGATAGATGCAAAAGGGTGGGGTTAGGAAGATAGGAATGGAGAAGGAGAGTTCAGGAGGTGAGAAGGTGTAATGGTGAGGTGATTTGTGCAATCATTTTGCTGGTAAGTTGAATGGATCACCAGAACCAGGCTTCAGTCACAACCTAGTTACAATAAATTTAGACATAAAATACAAATGAACATAAAAATAACAGGAAGAAAAACAATAGCAGTATTGGGTGAACATAGCATAGCACTCATAAAAAGATAAAAATTTGTATGATGATACTGTTAATAGGACCAAGAGAATACAAAATAATCATGAGTCTGAACCAAGTGGCAACATGTACCAGTGTGTAATTTGCATATAAAAGTATGTGGAATTTCTGCTGAACCTTTTGTACTGGTTTAGGAATACTTATTTTTATGACTTTTACACTGTTAGAAGATAAAAGGAAAACCCAGAAAAACATGACTAATTTGAAATGTCGTGCAAAAATTAATAAATGCTCATATGTCCCATGCTAACTACATTTAGTTGCACCAATCTCTACCAAATGCATAAGAGGACAGATGATAACAGGAAATGGAGGCATCCAATTGATAAATGGAATCAGCAGACTGAATATAATTCTAGTAAAACTGGTGAATGAACGCAAACTATAAGTGAAAATATACATAAAAGTGTTGTCAAACAAAAATACAGAAAATTATTAATGTTGTCAAACAAAAATACAGAAAATGTAAGAAAGTGAACATTTTTTTCACATTTTGTTAACCAGGTGTTGGCCCTTCAGTGGAGGAGCTATCTGAGTAAGGACTTTGCCCAAAGTCACACTGTGGCTAAATGCAGACTGAGGGGATCAGATTTAGGACTACTGGATGGAACTGATTAGCAATTAATAGCTGTGATAAACTGTCACATGACAGTGATGGAATAAAGAGTTTGATAATGATGGCGGTATATAAACTTCACACCACACTGGCCTATATGGGTTGTACACAGATGTGGTTACACAAATTCATTTACGTAGTCTTGAAGTTAATAAATAAGAAACATCTGGAACCTAGACATTTATGTGCCTTACCACTATGTTTAAAGTTTGACATAAAGAATAATGCACATGTTCATGCAGGCAAAATATTTATTTATTTATAATTTTTTCTTAAAGCAACATACCTCAAGTAAGTAAGTAGTAAAATAGCTGTCAGTGGTATATTTAGCAGGTGTACATTAAGAACAGATTAGATAACAATAAGGCCTATAGCCAACACTAAGACTACCATTAACATCTGCAGGGGTTGACAGCACCAAAAGCCACACAACTGTTTAAAAAAAATATTTTTGTGGAAAGACAACATCATGAAGCTGTAGCTCTAATATGTAAAATCAGCAAAGGTTTATGTCTAGGTATTAAGGGATATGATGATTCTTTAAACATAAACATGCTGATAGTTCAAAGATATGAAGCTAGTCTAGTCCACATGTGGAAGACACATTTACCTGCAAAGAGAGAAGCTTAAATATGTTAACAAAATACAGAGAAAAGGTGTGAAAGAAAGATATTAATCCATGGGTAAATGAAGACTGTAGAATAACCACCCAAGTGATATTTAAAAATAAAGTTTACAAGAATTCTCACAGAGAAGCTGAAAGCAGCTAGTCTCACCTTTGACCTAGATATCACACTGACACATCACAGATACAGGAATGACACTACCTAATTATACTTTCTTGATTACACTGCTTATGCTTGTTTGTAAATAATCTGTCATGCTTTAACTAATAATAATTAGAACTAAATAATAGTAAATAATATGTTTTATTTTTAACTCTATTAATATAAACAGTAAGTAATATTCTATTGTATATACTTCTTATAGCTTTCTCTTACATTTTTTTTTTATTTCTGCCTTACACCCTTTTACTTTCTACTCTCTTTTCTTTTCTTTATTAATATATAGAAATACTTTTGATCATATAGACACAGTAAATAATAAGATTCGCATAGGAGTTGAGTTGGGACAAAAATGTTGAGTTTTGTTACTTATTAATAATTTTGGGCTTGATTTCACTTACATAGAGTCTGTAATAACCTGTAGAATGCATTGTGAAGGTTTTGTCATGTTTAGATGCATTTACACTGCTAAATGAATGTTTGTCACTAGTTTTTAATAAGTTTCCGCCAAAATGTTAAGAGAGACAATCTGGGATGTGGGCTGTCTCATGCACAGTGTCCATGAGCTACTTCAAAAGCTTCAACTCTCAGAATTCTCACAGAGAAGCTGAAAGCAGCTGGTCTCACCTTTGACCTAGATATCACACTGACACATCACAGATACAGGAATAGCAGATTAATAATATGTGTTAAAAACCTATGTCCCAAACATATACATTACTATAACTCATTTAATTCATCTGATTGACAAGCATAAATAATTTTATAACTCTATACTGGAAGAAATTGTCATGTGATATATTTTAAAGCAGTAGTATAGCATGTTTGTAAAATCTGGTTACTAAAATGTGTTTGCTGTGCATTATTTTGTATAAAGCAGACAGATTTATTGAAGGGACAGCAATGTAGGATGGTGCTCAGTAAAGATACAACTCAGTGAGATCAGATATATATATATATGTATGTGTGTGTGTATGTGTGTATGTGTGTGTGTGTGTATGTGTGTGTGTGTGTGTGTATGTGTGTGTATGTGTGTGTGTTTGTGTGTGTGTGTGTGTGTGTGTGTGTGTGTGTGTGTGTGTGTGTGTGTGTGTGTGTGTGTGTGTGTGTGTGTGTGTGTGTATGCATGTGTATGTATATATATATATATATATATATATATATATATATATATATATGTGTGTGTATGTGTGTATATGTATGTATGTATGTATATATATATATATATATATATATATATATATATATATATATATATATATATATATATATATTTATATGTGTGTGTGTGTGTGTGTGTGTATGTGTGTGTATGTAGATATGTATATAAAGAAGTATGATTTATAACAATTTCTATGAATACAATGTTTGATTCTATTGGCAATAATGAGTTTGAGTAAATGCTCATATACAAGCAATTCAAGGTTTTTTTGGAAGCTGTTAACTGTATTTACATGACAGAAAATAGATGCATCCTAATATATGTAATGTCTGAATCATATTAGCCAAAGTTTTTGATTTAAATGAATGTTAGAACTTATTTTTCTCTCCTCTTGATTTCTAACATCAAGATTATTTGAATGCTATTTGAATACAAGTGTTTTATATTACATGGATGTATATAGTAGTATGAACAGTTTTTAAAAAAAAAAAAAAAAAGGTTTATTTTAGTTTATATGATGCTGTTTTACCAAATGTGTAGTCTTGTCTTGCTAGATAATTGAATTGAAAACTGTTAACTTCAGTTAAATATAACTAGTATTAAATTGATAAGGTGGTAGCTGACGTACTGCTGCTTAGGGTAGGGGTTAACTTGAGTGGTAAATACTACTCTAAGTTGGAGTTTATAACTCCAGGCTGGATGCAAGGTTTAATCCTTACATTATTTTCACTTGTTCATTGTTATTTGTATATAGTTTTGACATCCACAATATATTTTGTACATTCATTGTCACTACAAACAAAATTGAATCCTATACGAAATCCCATAAGAGATTCAATAAATACAGCTATATTTAAAGGTACACCTAAAGGAGGAGATGTAACATTACTTATCTTGTTATTTGTTATTTTGATCATAAGATTCTTAAGTTTTAAAAATGCCAAATGACATCTTTAAAAGGAATTTCTTTAAACATTAATGGATTGAATAATCCATGTAAAAGGGCAAGCCTAATAAGATACATTAATTTACATAAGGCCAACTTAGTCTTCCTACAAGAAACCCACCTCTTGAAAAATGATATTGATAAACTAGCCACAAACAAATATACAGTATTGGTTAGTTCAGAGCACACTCAGAAAAAAAGAGGAGTGGCTATTTTATGGAATAAAAGTATGCCCATTCCTAAAACCATTAAGTCTTATCAGGATGACAAAGGAATGTTTTGTATGGTTACAATACAAATTAATGGGAAGACTTACACTTTAATTAATGTATATTGGATACCTGGAATTGGTATTAATACAGTGAAACATCATCTTGATAAGATCATATCATTCTCTATAGGAGATATTATTTTAGCTGGTGACTTAAATTGTATACTACATGAAAGTGATACTACCACTATAGGAAAGAGAAGAATTACATCTAATGCAAAACATTTAAAGGATTTTGCTAATTCTTATCATTTGAATGATATTAATAATCAGATAGATTCAAAATCATTACCATACACCTTTTTTCTAACAGATACAAAACTTATTCAAAAATAGATAGGGTCTTTATTTCTAACCAGATGGTAACAGATTTAATTAATTCCAAAATCATTTCATGTCCTATATCTGATCATAATTCAATTGTTTTTGAATTCATGATAAAAATACTCATAATGTTCAGATCAAAAGGATACCAGCATACTTAACTCAACTAAAAGACTATAAAGAATATATACTTTCAGAAGTAAAACATTTTTTAGACATAAATAACACTCCTGAAGTCTCCATTGTTTATGTTTGGGATGCCTTAAAATCATATCTATATGGACAAAGTATCAGATGGTATAATAATAAAAGGAAATCTTGGGATAAGGAATTGTTAGATATTCAAAGTAAATTAGACTCTTATAAACATAATAATAAAGAAAATATTATGGACAAGAAAGTTATTGAAGAAATAAACAAACTAAATGAGTAATACAAAGAAATTTTAACTCATAAAGTTAAAATAACTTTAGAGAAATACAAGTTTTGTCTTATTCAATAAGCCCCAAATACTTACATAGACTTAAAAATAAAACAAAAGGTTGAATAAACAAAACCATATCAAAGAAATCTTTCTCTAAGGAAAAGAAGAATGTTTCTAGTATACCAGAAATACTAGATGAATTTAGAAATCACTTTCACAAAATTAACCATAATAATATTAACATGGAACCTAAAGATAAAATAAAGGAGTTTATAACCACAAATATGAATAAAAGCTTAATAAACAACAGATTAAACTATTGGACAAGAGTATTTCATATACAGAAGTTATTACACAAATAAATAAGCTTAAATCAAACAAAGCATCCGGTAATGATGGTATTATACCAGAGATATATAAAATCCTTTCTAAAAATACATATTCATTAATACATAAGGTTTTTATTTTGGCCCAAACTGAGTTAATAACCCCCCCCCATCTTGGCAATATACATTTATTTCGCCAATTTTAAAACCTAATAAAGATCCAACTAGATGTTCTTCATATCGGCCCATCTCATTACTTAATGTTGATTATAAAATGTTTATGAATATCTTTGCTGATAGATTGAAGACAATCATTCCCGGCATTATAGATATAGATCAGACAGGCTTCATTGCAAATAGAAATACTTTTGATAATATAAGAAGAACTTTAACATTAATAGATTTTGCAAATAGGAAAAAGAAAGATTTAACACTTATTAGTCTTGATATAAGTTCAGCATTTGATTCAGTAAGTTGGGACTATCTGTTTACCTTAATGAAGTGCACAAACTTCTCGGATGCATTTGTAAATCTAATTGAACATTTATACAAAGGAATGTTGGCTTATATTAAGGTAGGAACATATGTTTCACAAAAAATACTCATTCTTAAAGGTACAAAACAAGGATGTCCACTTTCTCCACTATTATTCACTTTAGTAATGGAGCCTTGGGCTAATTTGATCAGAAACAGTACTGACATAGAGGGTTTTGAAACAGATGAAAATACAACATCCAAAATTCAACTTTTTGCAGATGATGTTCTAATTACATCAGCAGGATCTAATTCTTCTATACAGTCTCTATTTGATAACATGATGAATTTTAAAAGTATTTCTGGTTTAATATTCAATGAAGAAAAATCTAAAATAGTACCTATATATACACACAAAAATATTCTCATTAGTGATTTTACTAAATATGTACCCACTTCAGGTCAGATAACTTATTTAGGTATAATACTATCTAAAGATATTAAATCTATTATATATAATAATTATAATACCTGTTTTCTTAATATACAAAATCTTTTTAATACCTGGAATAATATGTTTTTACTATGGAGGAGAGACTTACAATTATTAAAATGATAATATTCCCCAAGATTTTATACTTAATACAATCAATAATACTTCCACCTACAAAAATAATTATCAAGAAACTGAACACACTAATGTTAAATTTCTTATGGGCACCTAATAGACCTAGGATTGCATTAAAGAAACATACTAATAGCTGGTCTCAAGGGGTATTTCTTTTCCAGACTTTAATTTATATACTATCTCTTCTATTGTAAAAGTTATTACTTTATTAATAGATCAGTCATATGTCACAAAATGGAAAGATTATTGGGAGCTAATTAGTATACACTTCATGGAAATCTCCTTAACACATAAAAATATGATTGTAAATAACTCCATGTTATGGTTTCTAAAGGAATTTTGTACTTCACCTATTACACCTAAACATATGGTTTGTTACCCATTAAATATTATTATTAGTTATCGTAACTTTATATTCATGCACCCTAAGTATAGGGAATGGAATTGTATTGTATTTCCTATAATGTATACTCAGGGTATGCTTTTGTCATCTACTTCTGAAGGAACTCATTTAGCTATAGATAATGATCTAAAGTACTGGTATCAGTTGATATCTGATAATAAAGTTAAAAATCTAGATTTCTTAAAACAAGAATTTGATCTAAGAGAAACTTGCTGGTTAGAGGTTCAGACCTTTAGACAACATCTCATTAATAAAATAGATTTAATGTCTATAACTGTTAAAGAATCTATTCCAACACTGATTGATTACTTGATATTATATTTACAACATAAAGTTTCTGATAAAGGTAAACTTTCATACATACATAAAGTTATCAGACAAGAAACTTTTTACAGTGTAGATTCATACTGGAATTATTTCACTTCTATTAATGGGGACCCACCAAATCAACAAGATAAACAATATATATTGGAATCTGCTTATAGAACTACGTCTTCCATTGTCTGGAGACTTTATACATGGAAATTTTTACATAGATCTTTTATACACCTTTGATGATGAATAAAATAAATAATAAAGATAATCTATGTAAGAGATGTAATGTAGAAATTAATGCTGACTGGGCTCATATGTTTTATGACTGTATAAAATTGAAAGAATTGGAAGTCAATTAATGAATTTTTGCAGGCTCTTTTTACAGATAATTTCATTATTTCTAAATCTCTTATATTATTCAACACACCTGTACCTCAAAGTGTTAAAAAGGTTAAGCTTCCCTTGTTATGGTCTATTCTAGCAGTGGCTAGGAAAATAATAACTAGAAATTGGATTTCAGATACACCTCCTTCGTTCAATGAATTTAAAAATGTTATGAATATAGTGTGCCATATGGAAATAAACACAATTAGGACTAGAACAAATAGAAAAACATCTTATTTTATTGTATGGGATAATTTACAAAATTTGTTAAAAAAATTTTAATTTCAATAGCATGGTATTTTAGTTTAATTAATTGATCTGATTGTAGTGGATGTCTTTGTAAATACTTTAGTTGTTTTGTTGAATATTATAATAATACCTATTTTTAATTACTTGTATAAAATTGTTATGATATTTCTCTTATATGTTAAAACAATAAACCTGTTTTGAAAAAAAAAATAAAGTTTACATTAGAAAAGTGGATTCAGGGGCAAGGTTGCACCAACTCACCAATATAAATGATGGGGAAAGCTAGCAATGGCAAGAGGTGTTTGAAATTGAAAGAGTAGTTCTATCTGGATGCTAGAAACAACTAAGATGGGTTGCAC
The DNA here is from genome assembly GCF_019279795.1 of Protopterus annectens. Classification (NCBI taxonomy): domain Eukaryota; kingdom Metazoa; phylum Chordata; order Ceratodontiformes; family Protopteridae; genus Protopterus; species Protopterus annectens. Next base: position 1,290,105,956 of record NC_056729.1, on the reverse strand, counting down.
TGGTGTCAAGTGTTTTCAGAACTGATTGCATTTTATTGTTTATAACACTTTGAGAACTGAATTAAAACCTGCTGAAGAACTCATGACAGACTGAAGCTAGTCTGTGCACAGTATCTGATGTCTGAAGGGAATAAAATGGTGATACTGTGGATAATATAAAGTGCAATCAATGCAGGAAACTATGGATGGCATAATATCATTCTGAAGTTGTTGGCTCTCCTCTTTGCCACACAGGAAGGATCCATCAGCTTTGTAGCTTCATCACATAGGTGAGCACGTAAAGGAACTGACAGTAACACTTACAGATGTTAACCCCCCCCTCCCAAGAATACACGAATAATGATTTTCCTTAAATAAATACATAAAGAATGGTTTCCTTTATCTCTCATTATTTGCCTACTCCCACACCATAAATAAATAAATAATGAAATAATTACTACTGCCCAACCAGGGACTATGCCAGCAGTTTACAGTGGTGATCATGGTAATGGATGCCTTGCAGTGTCTATGACATTAAAACAAAACAACAACAAAAAAAACAAAATGAAGAGCATGCAGGAAACCAACCCCTAAACTCCACAATTAAAAAGTTACATTACAAGCCACTAGACTAATGACCAGCTCATCAAACTTCCCTGCAACTCTTCACATTATACTGTTGCAAAATATGCTCTATGGTATGACCTCGTATCATTAACTATGCTAATTATGATGTTCTGAAGGTGCCAGCTCTTTGTTCGGTAAAGCAGACATTTGACAGCTTCAGAATGACATTATGTATTTCAAGTTCTCCTGCTTCAACTGAAAGTTAGAAAGATGATTCTCTATATGATGTGAATTTGAATTTCTGGGAAAATTAAAACATGTCAAACATAAGTGTACAAGTAGCCCTGTGCAAAACTTTAATGGTTAATGAGTTTGATCTTAAAATAGTTGCATTGATATGTTGGAAATCCATAATGATTGACTGCTATTTTCTGAAGTAATATGTTAAAAATCCTTACTTGATGACTCCCCCTCCCCAAAAAAAATGATATACCTGAAGGAATTATAGAAAAGAAGGTTTGAAATCCTATTAATATTCCAAGTAAACAGATCATAGATGGTATCAGCAGTTGTATTCCACTTGATTCAGTTACTTTCTGAAGCTTACCATACCTCTCAACTGTCCCTGATTTGCTTCATATTTTTGCCTTGTCCCTCATAACATTTTTGATTTTCTAGTAAATTACTGAGAATTGCTACAAGTCATTACAGTTTCATATTTCATGTTGTTCAAAAATACATGATGATGCAAATTTTGTTACTCTATTAACTTTTTAAATGATTAAAGATTTATATTTAAAAATGTCCCTAATTGTAGTCCTTTGTTTACCATTACTTTTTGCTTTTTGGAGCAAACATGTCATCTTATACTTCTCATGTTTTAAAATTTTCACTGTTTGGGAATGATGAGCTCAGCAGATATGTATGCAATCCCATGATTGCAGATCCATACGTGTAGTCAGTTTTGAAGAGGCCCACACCTCCTGATGAACTATACCATTCTAAGTCATCTACAAAAAGCAAATGAGACATCTTCAAACAAGGTTTGTTTCAGGAAGCCAAATTTTAACCATAACCTAATCTGTTAAGTAAACAGCCTAATGGATTAAGGGAAAGACAAAACAACAGTACTGATAAAGAATCACTCTGGAACTTTGTATTTCTATCAAAGGTGAAATAATTTGTCCTTTGTCTTGGCTCAGCTGTAAAGTAGTTTACTTCTGTTTCATGGTCTCTGTAATGGCATTGATTAATTCAGGCTGTATCTTATACTTATGTAAGCATTCCCTTATCAATGAATGTGAGATACACTCAAAGGCTTTTTTTATAATCTATCCATGCCATAATTTAATTTTTCTCCTTTTTACAACTCTCTGTTTTGGTATTTTTTATCAACAATGATCCTTTGTTCCATATGATGTTTGTCTATTACCTTTTTGTTAGATTGCCATGATTTATTTATTTATTTTTTTGCTAAGTTACTATAAACTCTGAATCGATTCGTGTATATAATTTGTACATTGTTGGAAGGCAAGTTATTGGTCTATAGTGCTTAGGATGGCTTGTAGGTTCACTCTTAAGGAGGAGCATTATTTTTTTTTTTGTTGCTCAGGCTTAAATCATTGTGTGAAGACATTAACACTTTTAACCAGAAGTTATTGAATCCGGGCTCAAAGTCTTCCAGATAGAAACTTTTTAAAAATTTTGTCTCAATCTCTCTGGCTGTTATTTTATTCCATTTCATATTCTTGACATTAAGCTTCTTATTGTTTCTTTTAATTCTACTGCTCTATCAAGATCTTTGTTATGTTCTACATGATTTTTATAAATGCTTTTCCTTGTACCACCTTCTTTATTGGTGTTTTTTTATTCTTTTTGCTTTATTTCCCAGTTATCTATAAAACCTTTTTGGAGTTGTTAATGATGTGCTTATTTTCCTTTATATTTATCTGCATATCTTCTATTTATTTTCTGCTTCCACTGATATTCTCAGTTTATTTAGAAGTAGTATATGACAGATGTCTGTTTTGACACAGTTCATGTAGATGCTCGGGTGCCTTTGCCCGTAATGTCTCTTTAAATATCTTTGTAGCCACAATTTTTGTATTGATTAATTTGTTTTTCTCCTGTGCATATATATAGCACCATATCAGATCTCTTTCTTTTTCATGTCCATGTTTATGTTTTATACCTTTCAAAAAGCTCTTTTTTTATTTTGCACTTTCTCACACTACTGTTGATTAAGATAGAGATGGTATTTTGGGTATATAATGCAAGGAAACTTTAGGTTTTTTTGCTGTAATTAATCACATGCTGTTAAATGGTGTGCATTTAATTACAGCAGATTAGCCCCCTGATTCACTATCCTTCTGTGCAGGATTAGCTTAGTCCTGCATGGAAGCGGCCGTTTAGGAGCAGGACGGCAGTGCGCCATGCATATTAATGAAGGAGCGTAAATGGACACGGAGCATGTATGAGTGCAGGGGGTGTGTCTGAGTGCAGAGCTCTCAGAATATATATGCCCCTGCAATGAAGAACAGCAAAGTATGAATAAGAATGAGTGAGACCACTCATGGGTGTTTGCATACCCCAGCAACATCTTCCCATGTTTACAAGAACAATAGTTAAAACATTGAGCCTCTCTCCATCCAAATATTGCATATATGCTGTCTATACCTAAAACCAATCTTGTTGCTCTTTAATCATTTCTTGTGCTATTGTAACCTGATAGTAACTTTTTTGCTGACTGTAATTGAACTTTGTTAAATTTTATACACTGAGGAGCTTTTCTCCCCAGGTCTCTGCTGAAAATGAGCCAAAAGCTCAGTGCGACTAACCCAGTTAACAAATGTAAAATAAATAAATAAATATTAAATATAAAGATTTTTTTTTATGAAACAGATTACATTTAACCATAGGTGTGTGGGTTTGCCTATCCCTTAGCTATGGTTAATGCAGCTTAAATAGCACAAGAGGATAAAAAGCAAGATATATGCAAACAAAGCAGTACAGCAATAGTATAGTGGGCAGAGCATTTGCCTTACGAGGTGTCATTCCCGGTTCAAGTCCCTCTCAAATACAATCCATTTTCCATGTCAAATCACTGTATGATCAATTTATTTTGTTGCATAACCTACGATAACATATATTTATAACATTTATATATTTATAACATATATTTGTGAACTGGAGTACTGCATAAAATACAGATGTGAGGTGTCATTGTCATAATGTTGCAAAGTCCACAGAAAATCACAAGTGCCCCATACAGTATATGTACACAGGAATCAGGGATGCAAATGGTAGGCAAAAATGTGTAATGAATGATAACTCCATACAGTTTCCAAATCCACCACTTTCCCAAGAACCATTAGACATTACTGTCTAAATTAGTGCGGTGGTAAACGGGAGTAAGCACTAGTAGGCAAGTGTAAGCACTATTAAGCAGTAGTAGGTGGGACTAAGCATATTTAAGCAGTAGTAAGCGAGTTTAAGCCCCTTTGCTCGGGGTAAGTAATGCGCACACAGGTTAAACAATATTGAAGCTAACTCTCTGTAAGCATATTTAACCGAAGGTTAGCATAGCTTACCCTCGCACAAACCCGTGCAAACCAGCTTACAATTGCTTAAAAGTGCCTTAATCACTCTGTATGCAACAGCTGCTGTTGTGGCCAGAAACAAAATAAATAGGCTTTGCAGGTGTTGAATCCGGCGCCTTATACACTACAGTCACAGTAGTTAACCACTAAGCCTCCACAACAATACATAAGATTGAGGTATCACCAAACAGATCCTCACTATAGGAAATTCAAACTGAACATGTGAAAGGAATCTATATACAGTCTTATGTTGTATAACCTACTACGTAACACAAATATGTGAACTGGAGTATTGCATTAAGCCCAGATGTGAGGTGTCATTGTAATAAAGTGTTGAAATCCCCTAATAAACACAAGGACCCCATACAGTGTACGTACACATGAATCATGGATAACAAACACATATATAACATGTAATGAATAATAAATCAATGCCACAATGCAAATATAATGCAACTTAAATATTAAGCAATGCTAAGCATTGCACAGCCCAGCTTAGTAGGTGTAAGCAATGTATAGGCCAGCTAACTCAGTCTGCCCATTGGTATACCCCTTTAAGCAATGCCAACCTTAGGTAAGCAGGTTTGCCCATAGCTTAGGCTTTTCAAAACCATCCAATCACGGCAAGGTGTGAGAAACCAGCCCTATTTAAACCAAACAGGTGGGAATACATCTCATAACTTTTTGTAGCTTCCCCTTGTAGGCACTATGTCTGGAATGGGAGAGGGTGTGTGCTTTTGGGTGCAGCACAGGGGCATCCAGGAGTCCAGAGTCATGGCAGGACTCCTTGTGAAAGTCCATGACATGAGACTGCTGCAGGGCCAGTACTGGGGTTCCCAGTAGAAAGCAGAAGCCTGGGATTGTCTCACCTGTGACCTCACCAGTGCCACTGGCATACCCCGAACTGATGAGCAGGTCAGGCATCACTATGCCGACCTGAAGTGGAAAAAGGTGGAATTCTTGGATCAGTGGATCCAAGAGGCTAGGAGGACAGGGGAGGTCCCAGACATGTATAAGTATCAGTCCACTACCTGTTTAATAATTGCCAGCTCATGTATATTATGGATAGGTATGGCTAAATATTCCTTTTATGTCTTTCACAGTGGCAAGTGAGCGGGCTATGAACCAGGAAGCCCATGGATGTCGACTGGAGCGATAGCAACGCGAGGCAGGTTAGTAATACTCTTGAATGTACTGTCATAGGAAATAAATCTAAACATAGTAGTAAGTTAATTGCCTGTATAAAACCTGTATTGTTTGCATGTATTGCATACACCAGAGAATATGGCAGGAAGAGTCTCATATAGGTTTTATGTAAATAAAACCATAATAGCCTGACAATAAAGGTCTAACTGCTGGCCTGCATGTGTTTACTCTGGTATCATATGGTAATGTAGATTTGCAAACACTTAATAGTACTGTTTTATTAAGCACTGTTAGCCACACTGTGCTACATAAATAAAATGCGTAGGAATGTCTGTATATGACTGGTGTAATCCCAAGAGGTACAACTGAGAGAGACATAGTCAGAAAACAGTGAAAAGACAAACAATAAAACCCAAAGAGCACACTCAAATGAGATGTGAACTGTTGCATTTTTAGCAAACACAGACATGGTTCGAATCCTGGGAGTGGTAGTAGGCTGTATAAAGAATCATACCCCACCACTGTACAGATATGTCCAGAATATCTAGTAAATTGCCCCATATCTGCTGCCTGTCGCCCTGTCTCCCTGGGTTATCCCAGATGTTTATGCATCAAACAAGAAATACAACTGATTGTCAAAGATCTATAAGAACAAACCTATCACTCTAGCAACTCCCCAAAATGTTATGAGAGTAATAATCCAAGTATGTCCCGTCTACACCCCCATGTCATCATGCTGTGACCAGAGTGTTTTCTGTAGCAGAGTGAGATGTATGTGCATAATACTAATGTGGAATCTGGTAATTTGTGTGGCAACATTCAGGTAGTGCTAACAAACATTGCTCCCACAGGTCCATCAGATATGAACACTGTGCCTAGAAATAAAGATTGATACCTGTACTGGTACTGTGTACTCTGTTATTGTATGGCATCGTTAGTGTTGCAGTTGCTCTGAATAATAAGGTATCACTCTTCACTGTCACCCACACTGTGCTACATAATATAACTGTCTAGGAAATCCTCTATAAGAGTGTTGTAATACAAGCTCAGAATGTAAAACCACAGGAGAATTATAGACCGAATTCAGATAAGAGATACACAGCAATATCTATACAGCACACACAACTGTGATGGACAGTGTTTTATTTTTAGCAGACACAGCCATGGTCCGAATCCTGGTAGTGGTAGTAAGCTGCATACAGAATCATACCTCACAACTGTACAGATATGTCCAAAATGTCCAGTAAATTGGCTCATATCTGCTGGCTGTCACACTGTCCCCCTGGCATATCAGTGTGCTAGTCTCTGACATGTAGGCAGCATTTCATGTCATATAACTGACTGTCAGGCCTGTACATATTTGGAAAATGTCAATGAAAATAAACCTGTCATTGTACAATTCACTAAAGGTTTAAGAGGGCAATAGTCAAAATATGTCCCGGTTCACCTGCATGTGGTCAAGACATGCCCAGAGTCTGTGCTAAAAGAGATGGACAGGTATGTGTATAACATCAACCTGGAATCTGGGAGTATGTGTAGAAAGTTAGTGTTAAAAAACAATTCCTTCACAGGTATACTAGGTAAGAGGTGTATACTGCAGGTAATACCAGTTTATGTATATAGTTGTCGACGACCATACCACTGTCCAAAGTAAGGCAATAGGGTAGTGTACTAATACTTGAAAGGTACAGATGACAGCACTGACTAGGAAAGTAATACGTTCTACATGAATATACTAGTTGTCAATTGGCATACCCCCCACCATATCTACAAAAATAAACTAAATACCCAACTTATTTCGTATGTGCTGACTTAACTCTAATGTTGGGACGTATGTTCTATTGTTTGATAATTATTTAAATCTGTTTCTATGCATGCACTTTGTTGAAATACTCCCACATTGTTAGCATGGTGCCATCAATGTACCTGCATGCTGTTTTAATTACAACTGTGGTCTCATATATGCATGTCTTCTGTTTGCAATGTAGCTGTTCCAAATCTGGTGTTTGGGTTAATGGGAATATCTATGCATGTTGTTATACCTAATCATGGAGTGTGCTGTCTATTACTAACTCACTTATGCTGATAAAACTTAAACACCATAGCATGCATGGGAATGCGGGTCCCACCGGACCCACCTGTCCTACCTCAGCTGGCCGAGGCACTGGGCACCAGCACATCTGCGGCCCACCCCAGGACCTCCTCGTCCACTGGTCCTGCACCACATTCGGGTAGAACCGCCTCATGGGATGGGGCTTGCCCCCCCTCAGGAATGGGCACAGGCAGGAACCTGTCACCTGTCGCCAGGTCCGGGTTGTGGTGCATAGTGAGCTCCACAAGGAGTTTGGAGATCTGCTACACTAGCTTGAGGGCCGTATGGTGTGACTAGAAAGTAGGCCTGGCTCTCCAACTCAGCCTCTAGCACAGCCACCTTCAGGGCTGTGAAGGTGCAGTGGTGACTGTCCATGGGTGGGGACCTCAGTCCCACTGTTTTCATTCAGGGGCTCATGGGCTTCCAATTTCCCAACACCCCTCCCCATCAAGGTGTTTACCCCTCACATGTGTCATATACCACCCCTGTATGAATCTTGTTTGTCTTGTCTGTTAACCTACCCAACCTACCTTCCCAAATATACCTACTATCCCTCCCCAACATACCAATCTCACCTGAAAAAAAAAAAAAACGGGCAATCTGTTCCCAAAAAAAATCTTGCCCCATACATAGCTGTCTATTTTGCACACGTGTCCACTGGACACATGTAATCTGGTCTAATTGCCTTAACAACATATTATTGTTGTCCTCAGCCTTCTCTCAGGGGTATGAGTTTCCAAATCAATCTCCAAATTCAGTGTATATGCACAGCTGTTGCTGTAGAAGAAATGGGCAGCTATGGACCTTCCCTACACCCTTCCTGCACATCCCTAGCTATTTTCCCTACTGTCTTTCCCTTTGTGCCCTTTTTTCACCACTTTCCTATCAACTGTTTTTCATTTTTTTAAGGAAATTAACATGGGGGTAAGCAGAAGTAAGAACTTTTAAGCAGCAGTAAGTGGGTTTAAGCCTGTCTGCATGGGGATAAGCAATGCTTATACATGTTAAGCAATTTAGAAGCTAACTGAGTATAAGAAACTGTAACCGGAAGTTAGCAGTGCTTACCTCCGCACAAACCCACTTACAACTGATTAAAAGTGCCTTAATCACTCTGTATCCAATGGCCCTTGTTCTGCCTAGCAACAAAATAAACAGCCTCTGCAAGTCTTGAACCCAAGACCCTGCACACCATAGCCAAAGTGATTTAATCCTAAGCCATATCAGATATACATAACCCTGATGTTTTCACAAACATATCATCCAGCATAGTCATTCAACAGTACAGGAAATGTATTTATACATGTAGATGTATGTGTTCGTGTATATATTTATATCTAAATAGACATATACACACACACACACACACACACATATATATATATATATATATATATATATATATATATATATATATATATATGCATACATCTATAGATACATATGTCTTTGTGTATCTACAGACACATATATGCAGATACATATATATATATATATATATATATATATATATATATATATATATATGTAACTGCCCTTACACACACACACAGATATGTATAGGAAGATACATATTTAGATGGTGCACACCATACGGAACAGCCAATATGCCTACAGTTGCCACCTTACCAACTGGACACTGTATGAGTCACCCATACAAAAGAAAATTGTCTGCAACATATACCCACAGAGAGATCAAAGGATATAACACCAAACGCAGGCTTGCATACATCAGAAAGCTTTATTTGTGTACTATTACAGTTGTATATGTCATGTCACATAGCTGTTTAGACTCTGCAATACATATAAACAGAATAATGCAACTGTCAAACAGATAGATTAATACAGTATTCCGGAAAGCATTACATATGTTGCTGTCCAGGCCAAGGCCTTCAAGTAGTACAACAGTAAAGACAGACTGGGCCACAGGATAGCAATCAATCAACAGTAAGTAATGCAGATGTATAGTCCAGCAGCTTCTATCTACACTCTGTGCACAATCCCTAGGGGGTAAAGACCTCATCTGACACAAAGGCATGCATCTGTTACATAATAAGGCATAACTGAAACCATCACAATCACACTGACAAACAGAACAGTCTGTATGGCAGGAAGCAGTAGGCCTGCATTTAGCCAAGGTGAATTGTATGGTAATGTACATCCAGATACCTTAAGGCAGCTTACTCCTGATACCCCTCACATGTTGTAACAGCCTAGGTTAGTTATTGTGCACCCCCCCAATAGAATGACATACAGGGCCATATGCCACTGTTACATACACTGGCCTTTGGACTACATAAGGGGGCACATATTGTGCAGATGAAGCCACACATATATGGACCCAACCCCACAATATGTGTATAGGCCACAAGAGCAGTGTAGTGATGGCAGGAATGGCAGCATGACATAATCACAGGCCACTACATAACAACCCCTGACATTATGTCATATGGACAAAGCCTGGTATGTAGGTGGAGGACAGAGGCTGGAACATAGGTCCATATGTGAAATAGTGTTGTCATACACTAAGCAAGTAACTGGTGTTACAGGATAGTCTGCAGCATACCCTTAGTCAGGAATATGAAGTCAGAAACACAAATGTATGTAGCCCTGTACTGATAGCACTCAGCACACACACAGCCAGTGACATATCTGACACAAGACCTGTGTGGTGGACAGGTAAAACATAACACACACACCTATGGCCATCAAGTGGATAGGTACACAGTTGAGAGCTACGCAGACAGACTGCAGTCCATGTTAAACTAGTCTGTACACACAAACCCTGTAACACTGGTGCTATACAATGCATACAACAACAGTACTCACACTTTGTTTGTAGTTCTGGAACCTCATACAAATATATAGCTGGCCTGAGTGTGCAAGTTCTCTTGTAAGAGGTATTGCTACCTGCTGTCTGTAACACTGCTGTCCACACACAGGAAGGATGTCCACCATACTGGAAAGGTAAAGGGACCACCCCCACATGATGTAGGGATTTATATTAGCGGGTTGCCATGACAATGGCAATTGGAAGTACTACACAGCATGCTGCATGCAGGTAGTAAGTGGATGACACTGATTGGTGCAGAGACCATCACCTGATCATGTGCATCACCCACAAAAGCCATATTGCAATCTATTCCAAGCAGCTCAATCCATTTACTGGAGAGAGAGATGGATAGAAAGAAAGAGAAAGAAAAAACAGAAAACAGATTCAGAACCACAGCCACACCAAAAAAGAAAACAAAGGAAGGAGGCAAAGGCCATAGCTAAGGAGAGGAAAACAAAACCTCTTACAAGGTCAATATCCACAACAGACCTCATCCCCACAACAGGTATGTGAAGTATATATGCATGTAATTGACTGTAGTACTTGGTCATTAATACTGGGGTAAATTATGTGGAATGATATACAAGTGCCATCAGGTGTTGCTGTTGTAGTGATCTTCAGCTGAACAACTGCTATGAACATTAGAGTCTGTCTCTGTGGGTAGTGGCCATACCCGTCAACTGTATAGAGCAGCACTGACTGACAAGATGTAAGCCAATATAGTGTAATGGAAGGGATATATATTACTGTGGCCAATAACTGATGGTGGAAGCAATGCCATAATGATGGACACGTGGATTCCAGAGCCCACCACTTTCAGGACACTTAGGTTAACATCTATTTTAATATGCTGAAATGCCATAGGCGTGTAATCTGGCCCTATATATACCCCCCTAATGTTAGGCTGTGCCCATATGTGGCACCTGTCTGTGTTGTAGCAAGGCAGAACAGTGCAGCTGTGCAGGAAGGAGTTTTGAGATTGTGGACCTGATGTCTGAATGTACTCCATATATAAGTATGTATATGTGAACATATATATGTATAATATATATATATATATATATATATATATATATATATATATATATATATATATATATATACACACACATATGATATATGTAGACATATATATATATATATATATATATATATATATATATATATATATATATATATATATATATATATATATATATATATATATATATATATATATATACATACATATATATATATATATATATATATATACACACACACACACACACACACATATTATGTAAATACATGCCCCCAATATTACAACCACAGTGCTGCATGCTATGTGTGAGGGAACAGCACACATAGCAATAAACACAGATATATACAGCTGTAAGTGTGTGCAACATAGACGGGTATGTCACATGTGAACCCCTTGTTGGGACCACATTGTCCTTGTCTGTGAAGTAGGGAATGGGAATATGGGGAAGGATGGCAGGTATATTTGTGGAGGTGTTCAGGGTTGGTAGATATAGAGGATAGCCTACAGGGGTGGTATATGACACATGTGGTGGATAAACACCCTGGACTGTGTGTGTGGTCTGCAATGTGGAAGCCCCATGGGCCCCCATATGGAAACAATGAGAACAAGCCTCCCACCCATTGCTGCTCACAACAGCTGTCCATGGCCCTGAAGGTGCCTGGCCTGGAGGCTGAGCAGGAGGAGCATGTGGACCTTGTTAATGTGTACTGGGTGTGTCAAGGTGATGTAGCACATCCCACAAGTGGCTGTGGTGTCCCTATGGAACAGACCCTGGACCTGACCTTTGGTGACAGGATCATGTCTGTGTGTACCCCCAGGGGGACAATATCCCCTGAGGTGGTTCCACCTGAAGGTAGTGCTGGACCAGTAGATGAGGAGGCCCCAGGGTGGGTCCCACATGTGATGTGGCCTAGTACCATGGCCAGATGAGGTTGGAGAGGTGGTTCTGCTGACAAATATTCCCTAAACATGCTATTGTGTCACTGTTATAGAACATATGTGGGTAGTAATAGTCTACACAATCCTGGATCATGTCCAACAGTATGTATAGATATCCCCAATAACACAGAATGTCAGATGTACAGCAATCGCATAGCAAGCAGACCACATGCATATATGGAACCATAGTGGTCCTGACAATGGTATGCAGGTGAATAGTCTGTAACAGGCCAGCAATGATAGTGTCCACACAGGGAACATGGCTACAAACACATAGCGCAAAGTGTGGTACAATACAATATATGTCCAACTGGTAGGTAAGCTGTAGTCATACCTATTGAGTTGTGTGAACAGTTTGTTGTCACTGATATGGTGAGGGGGTGACAGAGATGTGTATTACAAACTATGGTAATCTTGCTGTATGAGTTGCTCTGACCTGCTTCCATCTTTATGTCTTTCAGACAAGATGTCCCATGGACGCCTACCTGCATATTCAGCAGCAGAAAACGACTGTGCTGAACTATCTTATCTAGCACTACCCTGTCCTGTTTGGCAAGGCCACCCATGAGCAGCAGGAGCAGACTACCCTGTGGAATGATCTAGTCCACAGGGTCAATGATGTCGGCTGCATAACCGCAGTTATCAGCAGGTCTGGCATCGTTGTTCTGACCTGCTTCACAATGCCCATTGGAGTGCTGCTGCAGTCCATAGGGGATCACCTTACAACAGGGGGGTCATGCCATCCATCCCACTGACACGTGTTGAGGAGCTTCTCGTCAGCCTCGTGGCACCTGCCCATCCACACACCCAACAACTGGAAGACACCTTTGTGGAGGTGGGTGCTACCCACACACTGCTTGAGGAGCATGCAGGTAAGGCCACAAGGCACATCAGTAGACCACTGTTGCATATGCATCCACATCTGTACAGGTAGATCATGGATATCTGACATGTCATATATATAGTCTGTTGATGCATAGTAGTAATAAAGAGATGTGCATAAGTGGTAGTATTGTGGACTTGTACTGTTGATGTACTATAATGCTGCACCCACCCTGTAGCAATGCCACAGCTGTGGACACTGACATTGAATCTCTCACACTCTTATGTAGGTCCCTCTGGTATACCACCAAGGCAGCAGCCTGTAGCTGGCGAGTATGGTTTATGTTGATGCTTGCCAATACAGCAGGCATGTAATTGCTATGGTATATTCCATGCACACATCTAAAACACCTACCCATAATGCATGCTGTACATGTTTACAAATTGTTACTGTTACATGCGCAACATCACAGTGGTGACCATGATGGGGTATTGGAAGGGTATGTCAGACACCTGCAAGATAGCTAACATCCTGTCATTGCGAAATGTGTCCACAGGGATTAACATAATGGTGGGACACATGGCCTACAGTAGGGACATGTGTGAAACATCACCTTTATACAGTGCAACAACAGTGTATATACCAGTATTACAATGGCAACTGTTACAGATATACACTATAGCATAACGCATTTCTGTGGTCCACATTAGTAGCTGGGACAAGACTCCAGCACATGGTGTTCAGTGTATGGGACACTGCAAACTGGCACACGTGTAGGCCATACTTGTCCAACATCTGCAAAAAGGCTGAAGGTGGGAAGGGTGTGTCAGCATGACACACCAGTGCACTGCAGCAGGGATCCTAAAGATGCTACGAATGGCTGTATCTGCACACAGTCAGGGTCAGAAACTGTGGCAGACATAACCCTGACTCCATAGCAATAGTGATGGCAGTGTGTAAACACCAAGGGATGTGCACATGAGTAGACCTTGCAATCATGCAGAGTTGGGAGACATGTGTAGGGCAGAGTGACCATACACTGGCAAATGCAGATGGCCCATGCTAGTATACCCCTGCCAGGAATAGTGACTGCTGTAGTACACATAACAATAGGTGCAACAAACCGTCATAATAAGGGTGTGCACACATATGAACACACGGAGTGTATGCATCGTGGTCAGCATCCGTACACCTAACACATTTCGTAGACACTGCATGTGAATGTACAGGACATATGTCACATATCAGTCTCATGTACTGTTAATATATACAGTGATGTGTTCTCATGGCAGATCAAGGAAGGGTGCATCATATCAATAAGGGTGTGTACACTCCCCATAGCCATGGTATTGTCTGATGGTTGTCAGTGTAATAGTATTGGATTCGTCATACATGGTCCGCTGATGTTAAGACTTGTAAAACAGACATCAGACATTCACAAATGACATCTGTCCACATATCATCCCAGGTATTTGTTGCTGAAAAACATAGGGAATGTGAGCATTAGAACAGACATAAGTGACACAGTACTACACATTTAGCAATGGGTTGTACACCTGTGAGGATTGGAGCACAGTACATGGCAGGGTGCAGAACAGGTGCACAGCAATACTGTGTACATGGGTGCAGTGTTTTCCAGGGGGAAGGGGCATCACCTACTAACAGAACCCATACATCACACACATGTACATTGTTGCTAGCATGGATTAACTATAGCTACACTGCATGCTGTTGTGTACCATATGTTATGCACGTTGACAGATGGGTAATGGGAGGACTGTATGTACTATCTTTGTGCAACCTCACATTGTGTGTGTGTGTGTGTGTGTGTGTGGTTATTTTTTCTGTAGGTTCAATCTGGTGAAGTGGAGGGAGGTTGACATGCACATGTGTATTTGTGGGGTTGTTCATACAGCAGTACTTCCCTTTGAGATCGTGCAGTAAGTGGACATGGACTGACACATGACACACCAGGAATACTTGGCTGATATGTAATCACAGAACAGCTGATAGTATAATAAGGTCTGTAGCATGGAACATGCATTAGGAGGGAAAGTAGACACCAGGTATACCCTTAATATCGCATTCAGCAGAGAGGTGAACAACAACCCATGTATGCAGCACTGCCGATGCACTGGGGAATTACTAGACAACACCAGTTGTCACATGATAGGTTGATTGTGCAGCATATCTGGCATGTACTGAGCAATACTTACACATGACACTTGAGTGCGTGACATTATGGAGTGGATGTAGTAGCCCCTCACATATAGGGGCCATGCTCACGATGTCCGGACATACACAGGGTGAACACTGAATGACAACAATGAGGCCATGTACAACCTACTCCACTCGGGTCAAGGAGGTAATGGAGTAACAGGTCTTGTGTTGTGATCACTTGTCTAGGCATTTAGAGGAATGATACGTTAATGAGTGGTATTAATGAGTGTATGTTACCAAGTGTGATGCAGGATGGGGAACTTATGGGAATAAACATGGGACTGTCTGTAAAATCATGGACAGGTAGGTATTAAGGTGGAGTGTGTGTGTGTGTGTGTGTGTGTGTGTGTGTGTGTGGTGTATGTGTGTACTGTTATGCAATGCTGTACAGGTCTTAAAGTGCATTTCTTGTTTTCCCCACAGGTGCTGAGGTGGGTCAGGGTCCCTCCTGTATGCAATCTGATGTCTGTGTCCATA